>NC_135217.1:21844476-21879476 GCF_052324685.1 Brachyhypopomus gauderio | reverse complement strand
TGTGTTATGGGGGGGCTACATCACAGTGGAGGACACATACCGGCCCATCTGTGCACCTGGCAGCCATGTCTGAAATGCCCGGGGGCAGTTATGTTCAGTCGTTCAACATCAGGCTCCTATGGACAGAGGGTAAAATCTAGTAAAATCCTTCAAAATGGCTTTTGAATGACAGTAAACACTAAAGACGCTCGCCAGGACATAATTAATGCTGGGATTTCCCAGAACTTGCTTCATTGCACTTTGTCGAGAACTACCTGACACACAACCAGACTTTAGTGCTCTGGATCGCTGAGGATCAGCACCGAGCTCATCTGTGCTTCAAACTTAAAAATGCAAATTCTCCAGAAAACAGATGTTAGTTTGATCGCGTAAGGTGTGAACTGTCAGAGTGGTTCTGCTCTTCAATAACACCGCCTCTGGGCACACAGAGATGAGCCCAGCTGAACTTTACGCAGACGACATGGTGGAAAGAGCCGCGGTTATCCAATCAGAAAGCAAACTTTTATTTGCATGTTCAAAGAGCTTTACAACTCCATGTATGAAACAGTGGTTCCAATTATCAAAGGCTCCGAGTCGGTATGGAAGAAAAGGTCACGTGAGCAGTGACCAGCGTCCACTTTGTGGTGTCTCTTCACTGACGTACAGATCTGTATGGAGACTGCAGAAAAGGTATGAAAAATGCATAAATTGGGCCGATCATAAAACATCCTCTTTAATTATCACTTTGCATTATACTGTAAGGATCGTGCTGCATTGTTTCAGCTGTTGTCTGAACTCCACGCAAACATCCTGATATTGGGGCATTCGGTAGATTTTTGGCACGCCATTCTGTCCACGCCCTTCAGCGCCGAGCTGGAAGGGGTGAAGAGACGACCGCTGTTGCCGTAGTGATGCCAGAGCCGTGTAAACGCACGGTTGGGTAGATGAAAATCAGACGAGAAACGGAGGACCCTTTACATGCCACGTTCCTTAGGCACAGCTTTTTTGAAGTCTGCGCACAGCTGTAAAGCAATCAAACTACCGTCTGCGCTACGTCAGACGCGGCTGTCTGGGAAGAGAACGGCTCGTTTGGACAGCAAAGCGGCTTTGTGCTTATCCACACTCTGCTGCGACAGCCTGGCTCCTCCCAGCGTTCACCTCCCGTCTTTGGTCGAGGGAAAAGGGGACAGTGTAGGGCTTGTTACATTCCACAAGCAACATGAACATAAGATAATTGAGCCGCGTGCAGATGGACAGGCGGACTTATTATTGTCGGACTTGTGAAGAAATCGGAGGTTTTACACAGTCACACACCTGTTCAGGAGTGCTGATACATACAGACACCACCTACACAAAGGCCATCGCTTTGATGTTCACACGGTTATCTGGACAAAACGAACATCAGATCATCGGGCCTAGATCAGGGTTTGTTCGCAGGCAGACGGAGGGAGGCGGGGAAACGCTCCCAAGTGCAAAGAAAAGCAACGCGGGACCTGCGCGGATCTCGCCGTGGGGCTCGCGTCGGAACGTGGGACACGCAGGACTGCCCTCACGTTTGCTCCAAACTGCCGTGCCTTGAATACCTCAGCGTGCGCTCCGCTTTTCCGACATCCCCGCCACGTAATCAGCTGATTAGGTTGAGCAGATATAAGACACAAAGGCTTGCTGCAAATTAATCATGCGCGTTCCACAGCCCTGCAACAACTCCGTTACAAGCTCTGAGGAAGAACTGGCCCGCAAATCTTTAGAGAGGCAATCAATCAATCTGGTGATTACACACACACGTTCATTCAAATTTCCCCCGAGTTGATACACTGCAATTTAATTTTAGAAGAACTGACGGCACAGTGGGAAAGCTGTGCGACCCCATTACCCAGTACCCAGTGCCATAACGTGAAGATCCTACTGTGCCTTTAATGTCAAGGAGAAGGTTAGTGACATGCTGGTGGACTAATTTCAATTACAGAAAAATCATTAATCGTCTCACAGTTTTTTTGCGTGTCGCAACAGGCTTTAGCACACAGCAACGCACTATACAGTAGCAAGCTGTAGGGTGTTGCAACCTTGCTATCAGCACACACACACACAGACATGTGCACACACACACACACCTTCATCCTGCTAATGAGAAACCTACAGAGAGAGAGATACCGCTGTATGCAAAAGTGGTGTGGGCCAGCTGTTCCCGGAGGAGAGCGAGAAGGAAATGAAACTACCGCGCTGTCAGAACCGGAGCCAGACCTCAGAACACACACCTTCAGCAGGTAATGAAAGCAAAAATAAAGAAATAAAGATAAAAAGGACAGAAGCAGAGTGAGATGAAAATAATAACACACTGACAAGTGAAGTAGCTTTGAGTTAAATAGTAAGACATGGCCTTATTAATCTTTCATGGTTTTGACTACGACTTCTTTGATGATGCAAATTACTAGTGTATTTGCAAATAATGTTAGCGCATAAAAGCAAGGTCTAAAAAAAAAAAGGTGCATAATGAAAATGACAAAAACTTCAATAAGTTGCTCAATGCTCGTTCAATGATCGTTTATCCTTCTAAACATTTGCTGTCAATGTCGGTGCCAGGAGTGGACCGCACCTTTTACAACCTAATGACGGAGAAATCAGCTGAACTGTGGCGAGAACAACGCAGAGAAAGAAAACGAAGAGACAGCAGGACCACACGCACTAGTCTAGTCTAGGGTCTAAGTCTAGATGCACTAGTCTAGTCTAGAGTCTAGGGCTGCTGGGTTAGGGAGGACATCAGGGACTCGAGTTCTTCTGTGTCTAATAACTAACAGTATTATAGCGTTAAACCCAACTGATTATGAAAATTAATGTAACGTATCATAATGGATGTAGGGTCTGGGATCTGTTCAGAGTTTCTCTAAACTACCCTTAACTTTTTCTTTAAAAATTAATGATCCGTGGAAATATGCTAATGGGAATTTATTATTGTAACTGTTAAAGCTACTCAGCTTATTCTGTAAATCTCACCAGACCTTGAACATGAGTTTAGAATCTCTCCCTGCCCTCCAACCCTTTCCTAGCTCCTCCCTCATTACCATGGCAACATTCAACCCAAGCGACCGGCTGTGTATCCAGGTTCCTGAGCACTCGGCGGAGAGTGGCCTGTTCTTGGTCCACGTAGCTTGCAACGACCTCATCCTGCTGGAGTTCTGGTGGAGAAAAGATCCTTTCCAAAGCGAGTTGCTGGAGCAGACCAGCGTGGTCAGGACCACCAGGCCCAGCCGAAGCCTGGGTCTGGAGTTTGTGCTGAGAGCCAGGCACAGGGCACCCGGTGTGGGTAACGCTCACTACTGGAGCCCCTTTGTACTGGGACTGTGCCTGGACGCAGTGCGTTTTGGGTTCGTGCTTCCGCTCCGAGCGCGTATCGGAGGCTTTGAGGATGAGATGCAGGAGACAGGGCAGCTCGTACTGCAGCGGTGAGGACCAGATGGGGTCTGGAAACGAGCCCTAATTAACCACACCTCCACACTGCAGTTACCTGGGGTGGGCAGACATGGTGCTGCTCTTAAAACTGCAACTGTATGGCCAGTTATTATATAGGTTGGAATGCCAAGATGTAGTACATCAACATACCAAGATTGAAGACTCAGAGTTTGACTTCTAATATTGATTTTCACACATTGCTAGTTTTGCTTCCGTTTGCTCTACCTTGAGTTACTTTTCCTTGGTTGTAATTAAAAAGTCTTTCATCACAAAGTGCAACACCGCCTTTTTTTTTTCCCTTAACAGGATGATCCAATCGCTCTTCCATGCCACCCTCACAGTGCCCCCCATAGCAGAGAAACTGGTGCAAATGTAATGTACAAGTACAGCCCAGTGGGTCGGTACCAGCCACAGTGACTGGAGGGCTCACACACAGCTGCAGGATCCTGGAAGCTGTAGAAGATGAAACACCTGGTGACGCCCCCCCACCCAAACACCCCCCCCCAACACCCCCCCACCCCAAACACCCCCCCCCCCACCCCAAACACCCCCCCACCCCAACACCCCCCCCACCCCAACACCCCCCCACCCCAACACCCCCCCACCCCAAACACCCCCCCACCCCAAACACCCCCCCACCCCAACACCACCCCCACCCCAACACCACCCCCACCCAAACACCCCCCCACCCCAACACCCCCCCCACCCAAACACCCCCCCACCCCAACACCCCCCCCACCCAAACACCCCCCCACCCAAACACCCCAGCCCTAGCTGTCAGACACCCCTGCTACAGGGCCACGCCATTCGATTTTGCTTACAATTTGGCTTACAAAAATAAATAAAATGGTAAAAATTGCTCGGAAAACAGAAGCTCGCAACAGATCATTGCATGTCCTGTTTTACATATTAAAACCACCCATTCCATCAGCAGTTACTTCAAATGGCTTACAATTTTTTCATTTGGCACTGGATACACACACACACACATCATAATTAAATGGGGTTTCTTTCAGCTGGGATTGTCATTACGCATTAATGATCACAGATGTGAACGATCGGATGCCACAGAATGTAACTGCACTGGGAGGGTGCACGCAGAGAAGAAGCTACAGTGATGAAACACAACAACCCAAAAGGTCCTTTATGTAACCAAGACCTTTCACAACAAAACTAGCCTAAAAAGAACCTTTCCAGTGTTCTTAAATCTTAAATCTTTAATACACCTCCAAATTAAACACTTAATAATTAAACATAAAGTGACACTTTACGTTTAATAATTAAACATCAACTTAACTGTTTCATTATTCAACAAGAGGCGACACCGAAACCAAGACTGCACAGAGCGACTAAAAGTGAACAGACTTCAACCAGTCTTAGGAAAGAAGAAAGCCCTGCTGCTCCGCTCCGAGCAGAGCAGGCCGAGCCTCGCGGGCGCAGCGTGGAGAAGAGCCTCTGAAGGACGTCCAGGAGACGTCCAGAAGGCCCCAAGCTCCCCGCTCTGCTCCCCCAGACTCATCACTCACCGTCGTACGTGAAGTAGCTTCCGTCCTTGAAGACAACCACGCTGGGCAGCTCAGGAACTTTCACATACTGGAAGAGAAGAAGGGAGGGGGGAAAAAATACGATTTGTTGGACGCATATTGTCCGTTTTTCTGTTTTACCGATGCAAATTCCTCGGCAGCGTTTTAGATACTACGGTTGATTGCCAACAAGGTGAATTCTCTTTCAGACACCAAAGGCAATTGTGTGATCATTTTCCCCCCGGTGTATCATTCACTGAGCCCAGCACTAAGGAACGTGAGCAGAAGCAGACGGAAAAGACACGATGGCTTTCATACTGTTAAGCATCTATTAATCTAATAAGCATGACAACTTGCCCAGGTGTGAATAAGAGGAATTCAGCAGGAGGTGTAAGAAGTGGCTTCAACTGTTCAACACGCCCACTAAACTGGGTAAAAATGGTGACTGAGCAGGATTGTTTGAGCTGGGACACTTCAGGTCCCTAGCCCACATGCTCCAAGCCTCCAGGACAGAGCTGATAGCCCCTACTTTAAATAGTACTGACCTCATCAAATCGCACAAGATAAAAATGGCACACTATATGCGATTGACCTAAAAGAGCATGGCATTCCTCCACTGGACAGCTGTTTAATTATTTTCATAACACCTAAAGTAATTGCTAGTTCATGCTAAAGAAAATTCATTTTGCATTTCTCATTTCTGAGCAAACTACCACAAAGATAATACTCAATTAGCATGCATGGTTATAAAACCACAATTTAGTTCAGCCATAAACACAACGTCTCTGCTGTAAGGGGGTTAACAAATGTGAAACCAAGCTGTCTGTTAATACTTCTGTACCACGTTTCATATCCCCTCCATAATAAAAGCCTTTTAAATAGATTTTTTTTTTTTTTGCATTTTCATCCAGCCACTCCTAATAAGTTCTGGAGATGTAAGGAAATGTCGTGAATTTCACTCGGTTTCTGAGTGCTCTCGGTTATTATGAACAACTATAATTTGAGGGTGTAAAGGTAGGAGGTATTAGGCACACTGACAGGATTTGTGAACAGCTATGAGTAATGTTCTAGCTCAGAAATGCTTTATGAAGTCAGACCCGGCTCTCACCTCCGGCAGGACGTCCTCAGACGCAGAGAAGAAGTAGGTGTACACGATAAGCTCGGCAGCCACATCTATGTACTTCTCCTGAAAACCACAAGACAGCCCGTCACCAATAACAGCAATAGAACAAATAAAAAGTACTGTGACTTGATTCCCATTCAAAGATCATGTTCCCTTTCCTATGTGCACATTCAGCTGGTATTAAGCAGGGGACAAAATCACCAATGTGGCTGATGCTGTATCGACACTAGAGTTGTACGAGGCATCGAACGTTTGTCGATACTTCGATGTAGCAAACGATTTGATTATGTAAGATTCTTTCAATAGCGAACATGTCCTGAAGAACCGAATCGATGTTCTAGATGAGCAAATCAAATTTGACCTGGATGGCTGCATCAAGCAGTGAGAAGGTTATGGAAGGCAGTTACAGAGTAAGTAGCTTAGCTATGGCAAAAACAAAAGTGACAATCGTGCAAAAAACAATTCGTGTGAAAAACGAGCTTTTTCCATCGCTGACGAAGACAGACAGACAGACAGACAGACATTTTGGTTTCGACAATTTTGATACTCCACATGGTATTGGTATAGGTGTTAAATTTCCAGTATCGAGACAGACCTAACTGAAATCATAATATATTCAACCCTTCCCACCGTTGTAGTGCCCCACCACCACCACCACCACTCAGTGTTTCACAGACATTCAATTAAGCTATCATTTTCCAAAAAAATCCTTTCAAGCCAGGTTTCATTTTAGTAAGCGGCTCTTGAGATGGTGACGTGGCGTAGAGCTCCATGGCGGCCATGCCCCAGCTGGACACGCACGGTGCTCTCTGTGAGGAACTGGGACCATTACTCGCATCAGCATCGCTTTATGGCCCATTCTTCACGGCGGGCTGGAAATTACCCATGACAGGGCTTTGCAAACATCAACTTGCTCCCCTTCGTCGGGGCGCGCCGACTGCTGGCCCTTGTATTTATGATGCAATCAACAGAGCGGATTTGGTCTCAGCGGCATTTTCGAACAAACGGCCTTCAGATGGAGCGGGCCGGGCCTGTCCAAATTGGTAACAACGAGCTGGTGGTTACGGTGCCTTCTGTGGCCTTTTAAAAATCCAGCAACAACAACAACTAAAAAAAAGGACCATGAGTCTGCCCTGATACTAGTGTTACACTAATTGGCCAACAGATGATTTCATGACCAAGTGCGGACATTCAACGAAATGGATGTGGAACGGGATATACATACACAAGGGATCAGAAGACCCCAATCCAGTCCTTAGGAGACATGAGCCAATCTAAATTTTTGCTCTGCTCCACAAATGAAAGCTTCTGAACAAGACCGTTATAGTGTTAATGCAGCCCTCTGTACCTTGTGTACCTGGTACTGATCCGTTTGGGACTTAAATAAAAACCTGGACTGCCGGAGTATCCCCGAGGCCTGGATCAGGAGCCTCTGCCATCTCCACCATCTCCGCCTGGAGTACAGCAGGAAACCTACTCAGAGCACCATTTATTGTTGAGCTTTGACAACGGCTCATCAGTGCTGATTCATAACAGCACGTGGGTGCATTCACAGGCTTTAGGACAATCTGACAATCATCTCCCAACCCACCAGCGACAGCGGCGAAGCATTCAGCCCGTCAGCAACTCCAATCCGGACAGGCAAAGTAGCCAAGAACAGCCCGCGCACGTACGCGCAGCAGACCATCAAGAACTGAGCACACAGACCATCCTCGCAAGTCAGGGAGGAGAGAAATGACAGACGAAAGCTCCCTTTATGCATCCCTGCCAGGGAAGGACACAAGAGCAAGTCAGCAGAATGTCTGCTGGCTTGGCAAAGCGCTCGGATAACACGGGCAGAGACATCACCTCAAACCCCCGAATGGAGCACGAGTGTTGACAAGCGTCAGGGATTACCATCTCACACAACACGGCCAAGAGAACCTCCCTGTTTTGTGCAGATATATAGCAAAAAAAAAAAAAACACTAAACTAATCTAATTAGACCTTCCAGAACAAACTTGGCTCCTATTCCAAAATCTTTCTAGTGGTATTTAAATGAGAAATGAGCGTGTTCATTGCGATATTCACACTACCGCTTAACGATGATCTTTGTGTTACACTGCGTTTGGGAAACGCAGAGCTAATTAGCAGTGGGATGCAGTCCGGCCCTTCATAGATGGGTAACAGAAAAAAGAAATAACGACATGGAAAAATTCTCACCAAAAAAAGGACAAAAAAAATGTAAAATGATCAAACCTATTCACACAATATACCGGTACTTTCCATGTGCTTAGTTACAACAGGATGCATTTCTATTCAAGCTAGTCTTTCTCAACATTCGGAAGAAGACAATATGGAATTATTATCAATATCACTAAAACGTCAATGCTAGTGAAGCCAGTCGACTTCAAACGCTGACTATAAGTGAGACAGACACTGTCGAACCCCACACTGAAAAGCCTTTATCCAAGGCTGCCCATAGATGAAGATTACACAAAATTTCAGCAAGGTCAGCCAACTCCATCTATAAATCTTAGCCAGAAAAGAAAAGGTTATGTATGCAGTTTCTGTCAGGTGAACTATGAGAAGCATGCCTGGCTAACAGCTAGCCTGCAGACCAGAGACCTCTTCAGTTGTGCCCACTGTATTCTGTTGTATTCCGAGGATTGCTGTACTGTACTTTGGAATCCAATCAATTTAAGGTCACTCGTACTGGGGGAGGATGCAGAAGGCCACATGGTTCATGCCCTCACCACTACAGATTAGTTATGTCTCTCAGATTAGTAGGGTACGAGGAGGATTAGCAGAAATTAAGGGTTGGTGACCAGTATGTTTAAACGTGTTCTTCATCATTTATTGACCCTGAAGATTTTAATCAATGATTTTTTAATCATTGTTTTTCAAAATTCATATTACTGACAAGCAGCAGCCATACTGTTGTAAACCGAGGGTTCAGGTGGTGATATTGAGGCTGCGTGTTAAAGGTGAAGTAGATTTATGGGTTATGTATGGACGTGTAAGTGAGAGAGAGGCAAACGGACCCACAGCGAGGGAGCGATACCGAGACGGAGCTAGACTTTGCCTCAGGAAGTCAGCGTCTCCGCAGGCATCCGCCTCATGCATGATTCATAAACACGGAGAGAAGGGAAGGCTCAAGTTCACCTGACTGTTAACTCCACATTGTGCGGGTGTAAATACAAAATAAATAAATAAATGAACAGTGCTATATGAACAGTGCTATAAAGTGAACTCAAAAGTTATTCAGAAGATAAAGCCACATGGATGTACTGGTGTGGAACTACACTGCGTTTGCTTCCTGAGGTGTGTAGTTCTCCCAGGAAGGGAGGGACATGTTTTCTCGTTCACTGTTCTGCCTGCTGCGGCTACAATCCGCGGAAAGCTCCGCAAGGCTTACCTTGAGAGGCGATTCTCCCCCTATGTACACAAACAAGACGTCGTGCCTCTTCAGGACATGTTCGAACATCTGTTTGCTTGGGAGGGATCGCACCGAGGGCCTGCGTAACCAACAACGTACACACAAACAAACACTGCACTCGTATTTCACATTAGCGTGACAGACAATAACGACGGCGCGCTCCAGATGTCAGACTTGTAGGTTCTGAGTCAACAACTGCACCCTCGCTGTTCTCCTAACTTCTGCATGCTATGTCTGAGAGGATGTCGCTGTGGTCTGCATCCGCACAGTTCTACTGACATCTTGTGGCCATAAGTGGAACGGCACGTCCAATCTCTACTGTACTCGTGCACACGCTCAGACAGGCACGTACATATACGGACACAGATGGCCACAGGATGCCACAGGCTAGCCTGACCCAGTGGACAGGAAGACGACATGTCCTCCAAAGAGAGGGGAAAAGCTGTGTGTCGTGTGCTGCTTATATCACGGCGTGTGCACTCGGCTAATAGATTTTTCCGGATCACACATTCCAACATGTAACTGATGAGCAACAGGACACTGGTCTGACTTAAAGCCTGGAGCACTGAAGGCACTTTATCCAATTTTAAAAAGTAGATCTATTCCATGTATGTAAACTCGTTCAGTTAGTAATGCCTGCTAAACACAAACATTATTAGCAAAAATTCTCCTGAAAGGTGTAATACTGGTCATTCACAAAAATAACTTACAATTGAGTAAACAATGTCATTTTTCAAACCATGCATGAACTTAAAACATAAGTTAATTGATTAAAATATAAAATGGCAATAACATGAATGAAAAACAGGCACTTCACCCAGCAACTCTGTTAGCAAAATCGATGATGTCATCCTTGGTCCTGGGACCCTTGTAATTATAGGCCAGATCTCCCTTGAGCCTGGGGGGTGAGGGAGAGAGAGAGAGAGAGGGGGAATATGGGCTTACTGGTGCTTGGGTTGACTGAACAATTTTGACTACACAAAAGTAAGAAAAAGTATCTCTGCAACCAGAAAAAAGGATACTACAGAATTACCATGTATATAAACGTAACTGATTAGTCAGACTGGATGCAACTCAATTTTGCTGGCTGCATTAATAAAGCACGGTAACATTGTTTTAATTAAACACACAACATTTGATTATAATTTTCCTCATTCTCTTGTATACCTAAATACAAGCCATTTGAAATAGCAGAACTAATAACATTACATTTCCATTTTAACTTGTTTTTGTACACCTCTGCATAAAAAAAAAGTATTACATCTCTGATTTGCATTAAACAGACACATGCTTCAGACCAGAGGGTTCTGATCAATTAGAGTTTTCTGGTTTGGATCTTATAACAATCAAATTGAAGTCAGGAATAAAACCTGTCCTATTAAATCAGACACCCATCATAGCACCAAGAGTCTACAATACTCAAAACAAATGTGAAGAACCTACATACTCCAGAGTCTAAAGTTTGACATAGTCTCTCTTGTCAGCTGAGAATATAATAACAATTCTAGCTCCACCCAGCAAAAGGACTATGACCCTTGACCTGACATCCACAGCTCAAGACCACAATACTCTTGTCCAGAAGCTGCAAACAGCTTCACAAAGTACAGACACGAATCGGCGTTTAGTATTTAACACACAGGAGCAAATCATTCAAGGGTATGACAGTTTTCTACCACACCACAGGAAAGATGATGTGCTTGACAAGTGTAAAGGCTGGACACCACGTTTCAGAGTCCATTTCACATTTCACTGAAAAGCCCAAGATGAGTTTGGCCAACAACCTGCTGGTATTACACGGTTATGCAACTGTTGCAGTAAACCACACACTGCCTCTGCAACTCCTTCAGCACAATTACCTGTGCTGCGTGAGACAGCGAGGGCCAATCGCTATGGTTACGGCCGTACACAAACCTCTCCTCAGGAGATTGAACAAGTCTGAGGCGTCTTCACGAGTGTCCCAGAGGACCAGCAATTAAACGACAAAGCAACAACATTCTCATCCCATGGAGTTCTGAGATCTTCCAGCCCACATGCAGGACCGTTGTGTCTGAGGTTTTTTGTCTCTCCGGTTCTGTGGAGATTTTTCACGTTTCACGTTCTCAAACTTCTCCAACTCAAACGCACAGAGGGTTTGTTGAGTGTCGAGCTGGAGCGCAGCGAAACACAACCATGTCCTAGCCTGAGTTAGCAGAACGGAGCTTAAGGGACACTTGGTGAAGTCACTTCACCAAAGAGAGGGGTGTAGAGTAGCTCTAAAAGGTGTCATGTCACCGAGTTCAAGATAAGTTTTAAATAGCAGTTCCCAAAAACCTTGTTTCCTCTCCCTTCTTATTACCAGCATCTGGGGAGTGAGATTCACCCCATCGTTGAGTCAGATTTCACCTTTGAATTAAATTGCATCAACACCTCGCTCTCTTGGTATTTGAGGACCAGTGTCAGCCGGGACGTCTCTCATGGGTGACGGCTCCCCAAGCTGAGCTTCCCATTTACAACCCTCATATACCAACCTAACTGAAGGGAATGGGGGAAAGACATAGTTCTCCAGCCACAAGAGATTAATTAGTCATTTCTGATATACTGTATACACACACACACACATAATGCACAGTAATACAGTGATACTGTATGTGTCACCTCACCGAACAAATACAGGAAGACACTCAGCATTGCTCAGGCTGAAAGACAATAAAGGTCTTTGCCATTAGACAGACGCACGGCAGATGGAAGCAACGTATCAGCAACGTATCAGCAACGTTGAAACTCAGGACACAGTTATTTGATTCTTCCAATTTCTCTCAGCGGTGAATCCAGAGTGTTTTTACACCAAAACCAGCTTTAATGGTGTTTCTGTAAAATCATTCAGTTAACAAGGAAATTGCTCAATATCATGTGAAAACAGCAATGACACGCTTGTCAGGGTGAGAGATGAATGACCAATGAGAGCACAGGACTGTCAGAAAGAGCCAATGAACTGCCTGTAAATGTTCTTACTGCATCCGATCTGCTCTTACTAAAATGTACTAGTACCCAAGAACATTCAGACATGAACTGAACCAGCAAAGGACTAAACTAAAGTGAACTAAAGACTGAGATGCTTAGATACTATGCTTGAGCAGATACTCACAGCTTTATTGTGGGGTATCCTCGGACTCCAAACTCTGAAGCAACACCTAAATAAGCAAACAAAAGCAACAACAGATAATCAATGCAGTTACATCCATGTACAAATGTGATAACAGTAACAGGAGGTTACTGGAAAATTTACAAGGTAATATTTACAAGGTAATAATATACAAGGTACATTTACAGACATATAGAAGAAATTTTATAAATGTATTTCTGAGAGAGAAGAGAGAGTCAGGCAGACAAAAGTGCAGTGAAGTACACAAGGTTTCCAGAGAACCAGGAACAAGTCCTTCATCAGCTGAGCAAGCAAAGTGCTTTCAAAGTTCTTGGATTTAGGCGTTCAGAGTTCGGATGCCTTGAACTATAAACAATCCCGTGTTAAGACAACAAGACTACCTCAGCTGCTGACTTATCACCTTACAAATAAAACAATGGCTATTATATTTTGAGCCTTCAGAAACCTCCTGGATGATGCAGGACCACATCCCTTTAAGATCTCACACTAATCTCCTATAAAGGAGACAAAACAGCAAACACACACTTGTCAGGGTGAAATAAATGACCAATGAGCTACATGTAAGGTCTGAACACTTACATGATGAAAATCCAGTGCTTGATTTATAATGATTTTTTAAACTCTAAACTCTAACTCTAAACTCATTTCACTTCATCATTACGAGTAATTAAGTGCAGACTGATAGAGGTGGAAATTGCAATTACTCCCATTCAAAATCAAAAGTAAAGAGGCCTGAATCTTTTTCTAAGTGAATGTATATGAGCAGATTCTACTCCACACCACAAGCATCTACTAAGTTTTAATCTTGCATGCAAAGTCTGAACCACACACTCCTAAGAGCTCACTTTAATCCGGGCAGCCGGGACACGTTCTACAAGGGCTTTGTGAACTCTTCTCAGTTTAACTCTGGCCTCATCTCCTAGCAGTAATCCACTGCCGTCTCCGCTGCACATTTTCACGCTGCAGCGTTTTTCAGGACCCGGGTCAGCTTGCTCTGCAAGTTTGGTACGTTTGGTTCATTTCCAACGAGGTCCGGTATGCTCCTCACTCTGACATGCCGTGTGGATAATCCTGCTACTTTTCACTTTTCTTGATGGCAGGGAAAGGACTGCAGTGTGTTTCATGCAGACAATCTGTATTATAGTTCCATGCAATCACTATGACGCATCTGTAAATATCTAACCACACTTCCAAGAAGGAACTGGAGAAGAATTAATGAAAGAGTAATGAAGCACGTCTGCTGACTTGTATGACTCCTATATAATATCCTTATATAATATACAGGTGCATCTCAATTAATTAGAACATCATCAAAAAGTATATTTATTTCAGTAACTCTTTCTGTTAATGTTGACGATTATGGCTTACAGCCAATGAAAACCCAAAAGTCATAATGTCAGAAATTTAGAATATTATATAAGACCAACTGAAAAAATTATTTTAATTCAGAAATGTTAGTCTACTGAAATCAGCCTGTGGCCCTGCTGAGGTGTTATGGAAGCCCAGGTTGCTTTGATAGCAGCCTTCAGCTCATCTGCATTGTTGGGTCTGGTGTCTCAGCTCTTGACAATACCCCATAGACTCTTTACTGGGTTGAGGTCCCAGCCAATCAAGCTCAGTGATACTGTGGTTATTAAACCAGGTATTGGTACTTTTGGCAGTGTGGACAGGTGCCAAATCCTGCTGGAAAATGAAATTTCCATCTCCAAAAAGCTTGTTGGCAGAGGGAAGCACGAAGTGCTCTAAAACGTCCTGGTAGACAGCTGAGCAATGGACCTGTATTTTGTATTTAATCACTGAAATAAATTAACTTTTTGATATTTCGATGTATTTACTGAGATGTACCAGTACACGTGTTGCTACACGCTGGATTGCCATGTATCCCAAAAGGAGTGTCCTTCGCCACGCGAGTGTTTTTCTACTCAAGGAAAATAATTAAAAGCAGTTTGCGGATTAACCCAGTGGTTGACAATCTGCAGCTGCACACCAGGAAAATTTGCCCATAATCAGTCCTGTGTGCAGACTCGTGTATTCGGGACAAGTGTGAAAACGTGCTTAAGGCTCGACTGCCTGATTAGCCAATGAAAGAAATGCAACTACCAAATGACGAAAGGAATGTTCTGGAACCGATACTCCAGTCACTCACTCCAACTTTATACTTTTACTTCTTTGGTACTACAGTTCATAGATTCTGCAAATAAAGGAGGCCATTATTGGTCCTGAATTAAATGAATTTTGAAAAGAATAAATAAATACAACTTGAACATACCAGAGAACGCAGTGGCATCCATCTTGCCGACTCTAACTGGTGACCCAGAGGTCTTCAGCTCCGCTCCCACTTCATACCAGATAGGTTCCAGTTTCTTGCAGTATCCGCACCAAGGTGCGTAGAACTACAACAAACCATGGAGGAGCAGTTAACAGGCAGGACGCAGCTGCTTTGCAGCCCAAACCAACAAATATTGACAAACATTTCATGACACTGCAACATAGAGGCAAATCTACAAAATCAAATATAGAGCTAATCAGCGCATGCTCGTCACAAGAAAATGTGTATATCACCAGAAAAATGATTTATGTCAGACTATGAGGCTAAATGTATTATACTACTATGAGGCTACTATGAGGCTAAATGTATTATACTACATTTTTGCTGGCCCAGATTGGGGAAATGCAGGCTGCTCATGGATACCATCGCAATGGGTTCAGTTCCCTTTTCTAAAACCATGTTAATCTCAGTAAAATTTATACCTTACGTCCACCGAACTTGTCCTGCAACTTGCAGACCTTCATGCAAGCCATCACAGTGAAGCAACTGAAATCAACCTGACATCTAGGTGGACTTCCATGGGCACTGCAAACCTGCAGTCCTGTACTGGGCTTCAAACCCACTCGTGCATCCTATCCCGCTCACCCCTACACCAACAAACGTCTCTCATATGATCCTGCATGCGTGATTTCACTTTCCACGGACACGACGCGCACGTGCGAGGAGCGAAACAAAAACACTCACGTCCACGAGCCACACGTCATCCACTCGGTTGTCTTTGAACCTGAAAGGGACATTTAGAAACACACGTAAACACTAGACACACAAGCAAACAAGGTTCACGTGCACATAACGAACTATCAGTCATATGTTATCCCTGCTTTACTGGACCAATGTACACAAATATCGGAAACACTTGTCTTAGATGGTCACATCTGGCGGTTCCTGGTTCTGTCCTGCGTTCCTTAGCAACCCAGCTACGTTAGCCAAGCAGCTAGCTGTTAGCTAGCCGACCTCAGGACAAGAACATCATGTAACACATAAAACAACTGCTCGGTCGTGTAACAAAACTACCCACGTGCATTTATGAACATACTCCGTGCTCATTTATGAACATACTCCGTGCTCATTTATGAACATACTCCGTGCTCATTTATGAACATACTCCAAATTTACGAGCAGGGGAATGAAGACACGAACCGTGTCCACTGGGCCAACCGCTCTCCTGGCCCGGCCGGCCTGACCACACACCTGGCCGGCCTGACCACACACCTGGCCGGCCTGACCACACACCTGGCCCGGCCTGACCACACACCTGGCCGGCCTGACCACACACCTGGCTGCAGGTGTAACGTCGAAACTCAACAGTGTGCACAGCTCGGTGTGTGAACTAAAACACTGTGGTGCTCACAGCTTTCTCACAACACAACAGTCCATCTCGACGTGTTTTCAGGGGCTCCTCACGCAGCTTGAGCTGATCCACCCAACTCAGCCACCCAGACCCAAATGTGTTCAGATGTTCAACACAAACCAGCTACTCACTTGTCGTCGAGATCCTCCACATATGCAAACACCGCCGCACTTAAAGAAACCGTGGCGATCACTGCAGAGAGAGAGAGAGAGACATGTCCCATTAAAACAACCCAGAGCATGCAGCACTGAGACACCCAGTGCAGCCAGGCTGGAGATGCCCTGCTTTATCCGGGTCTGGGCTCCACACACACAACACTCTGATCACAAGTGTCTGGTGCATCTAAAGGTGTGTGCACACGGCTCTGTAAATCTCGATTTGCGGAACATGTGCTGCCACGCCGTCGCCGGATGAACGGATATGTACCTGCACAGGTCCACGCAGCCCTCACTCCTGCCATCTTCTCCAACGACACCGACGAGCAGGAAGCGCCGGAAAGTGAGTGTCCTCCCGCGCATGCGCATTAGCGCCACTACGGGCTCAGGTTCAGAGGGCAGAGTTGCCAGGTTCGCGGTTTTCACGGCAAATTGGGTTTGTTTGAAAATCCTGCCGCGAGAAAAAAAATCTGGGGTCGCGGGGTGCGGTTTTTTGGGCTACTTTTGAGTTGCGACACCGCGGGAGTTACAAGTCAACACTAAGAATCGATCGCAATATAATACTTAATTTGTCTCCATTTTACACTGCCCTCCCCGTCAACAACTTTGGAATTTGGGCTAGTTTAGGCTTCTGAAGGGCGGGTTTTACACTGACTTTGTGCGGGATATTTTTGTAGGACCTGGCAACCCTGTCAGAGGGAAATATAAATATTTGTCCAGGAAGCGCCGACAAGAGTCGTTGAAACGGCGAATAAAACGGCACTGAATGAACTCACACTTTTCTCCCAAATGACCAAGAACTTTTTTTTTGCTTTCGTGTTCAAATTGCGCGAGACTGTTAATAGTTACGTTAACGATTTAAAACTTTTAAAAACTATTTTGAATTCATGAACCATCACAACCCTGCGGGCATGGTGTCTGACTTCAAAATTTCTATCATTTTAGACTTTTGAGCTTTTTAAAAACTATGAAAGGCTGACAATATTTACATTACATTAAATGCCGATTGCATTCATTCACTTAACACTTTCTCAGCCCAAAAGTTGGTTTCTATCTACTTATGAAGTTTGGTCTATATCAGTCCTGGTAAAGGTCAGGGACAGATTTCTACAGATGTAACTCTCCAGGATCAGTTTTGGGTAAAACCTGCATACTCCACCTTCCAGCGCGCGCACACGTACACACACAAGGTCCCTTTCCTGTGTATACAGTGCTGCTCTCTCAAAGATAAACCACAAGAAAGAACTTGAAATCTAAGTAGGAAGGCATAATAATGCAGATAAGAACTGATCGATGAAAACTATATAGAATCTAGATCACTTTTATTAAGATGTAAGATTTTGTGCACTCCCTGTTTGCCTTTTCACTCGCAAAATATTTCTTGCAGTAATCTTTTTTAATACAAGTGAAAAGATTGATTCGCTCGAAGTGCATCCAGTAATGCTCAGACAAATGGAGAAAACACTGTGGATTCCCTTTTATTCTTAAAATTTTATGTACAAGTGCGACTGATTTATTTTTTAAATGTACATTCAATATAGAAAGTTTATATACGGCATATTATATAGACAGTTTCACAATTGCACTAGTCTTTCACATACATTTGTAATCGGTATCATTTCTCTTGGGTCCTTTACCAGAAGCTCATTTTCAGTGAGGATCATTCCTTGACTAGGTATAAATAGTCTAGTGCCTTTTGCATTCTGAGGGAACAAATAAAGTAAGAAAAAGGGCTGTTGGCGGAGACAGAGAGAGAGACAGAGACGGGGAACTGATACGGTCACACAGTAGAGGCAGATCTGGAGCAGGAGACATGGCACAAAGACAACAGGGACTGAAAAAGACATGTCCCTGGGTAGAGGGCAGACAGACACATCCACGCCCACACCCAGGCAGTTACACTCACTCACTCACCCACCCACCCACACTCCATCACAGTCTTTAATTATTATTTTTTTTACTTCTCAACTACCTTCTGCCCTCTATACCACTGTCTGTGTAACGGTACAGAAGACTGACGGAGAAGGACATGGAAGCTGTAGCATGATGAAGCTGGGGACTCCTCAACCTGAGACAGCCAGAGATCCCCTTGAGACGAGGAAGTGTCTCCGTCTGTGTCCATAAAATGGCTCTGGCAGGTCTCCTTTGGGGACGCCAACAGAGTGCCATGACAAGGAATTGTAGCAGAAACGAGAAACTGGATCTCTGAAGCTACTAGTGCCCCTTCCTCCCAGTAAAACAAAAAATATAAATCAAGAACAGATTTTTATACAAAAGTAAACATTTTTTTTTACTATCCCTGGAAATAAACCAAAGAAAATGAATTTAACACTGAAAGAAGTGCTGATTCAAAAAGGAAAATAAGGGAGTGTGAGAATACGTCAGACGTTTTGTGAGTGTGGCAGCAGACATCTCGAGCATTGCTCACAAGGGGCAGTCGTGCCCACCCCTCCTCTCCCTGCACGTCTTCCTCCTCCTCCTCTCTCTGTCTCTCTTTTCATCCATCTTTCTGTTTGTTCCCCTTCATCTTCCTGGTGGAGAAGAGAAGGCCACAGCTCATGGGGAAGTGCTCTCGCCATCAGAGCTCGTCCGTCCTGCTCGAGGTCCCGTCATCTCTCAGCCCAGGTCTCCGATGTCGTTGTCTACGGGCGGCGGGACACTGGGCATAACCGTAGTGCCCGTGCCTGCGGTCAGATAGCCTGCTACTCCCGGACCTGCACGGGGGCACATTCACACAAGCATCCACCCAGTAATGACTCTTGTAAAGTACTGCAAGCAAAGCACACACACTTTGTCTTCCATATTTATGAAAAGTCCAGTTTAAATCTGCTAAACGCCAATAAAGATCTCAGCTTTTCCACAAAGACCAAACTGAACAACGTGCTCTCTTAATTACTAGACAAAGTACATTTCAATAAGCAAAAATTGTAAAATATGCAATTACATTTGAAATAATAATAATAATAACAATAGACCGTTATTGACATCTTTGAGCAGTACTTAAAATGAGTGACTGGGGGGAAAAAAATGAAGCTTAGATTTAACCCCTTACCTTGGCAAGCAAAGAAAATGTACATTAGAAAAACATGGAATAAAACAAGAAGTAAAAAAATGACTATGGCTTCTCATTATAGTAGCAGTACATCTAGAGCAGGGTTGCTGGGGGTCAGGAATGGGGTGCTAGTTAACGTACATTATGGACATAAGACATGACAATGAAGTAGAACGTGTCAGAGAGCAAGAAGGAAGGAACTAGGAGAAGGAGATGAGGTGGAAACTGAATGGTGAATGGAAACCAGGCTTAAACAAGAGGAAAAAGGGTGGAGGGAGGAGGATTATGGGAGGCAAGTCTACCTGCATCAAAGTAAAAAAGAAGAGGTTAGGGCAGGTCCCTAGGTGGCGCCCCCTAGAGGCCACCCCGCAACGGACTGCTGGCAGCCAGGAGAGAAGGAGTAGACACACCTGAGGAAGGTAGAGAAGACAAGGTGGGAAAGAAAGGAGGAGAGGGAGAGGGGGAGAGAGAGCGAGAGAGCAGGAGGGAGGGTAGCAAGAGAGAGAGAGAGTACGCAAGAGCAAGAAAAGTAGTTGGCATCAGCGAGAGGAAAACGAGGCGAGATTGCGCTGGGTTAAAAGCCCAAAGTGGGAAACAAATGTGTGGGACTGTGTGTGAAGCAAGAAAAGGGTGTGTGTGTGTGTGTGTGTGTGTGTGTGTGTGTGTGTGTGTGAGAGAGAGAGAGAGAGAAAGCAAGCGTGTCTTAAAATACACTGTACAGGGAATGTGGTGGGTAACTTTAACTCTGATGCTAATACGCAAAGTTAATCTCATCTGGGTCATCTGTATGACGGCGTGGTGAGTGTGACGTCCCTGCACAAGCACGATCGTGAACACAAGAGTCAAGCTGGACTCGTGTTTCTCTCCCTTACAGGGAAGACGAGAGTCCCGAGAATTAAGCTTTGCTTTGACATTTGATAGAACACGTACGGTAGGTAGCACGTTGTGTACGTGTGTGTGCGCACATGAGAGATTCCCACCTGTCAGGTAGCCTGCGGTCTGTGAATCTGAGATGAAGAGATCGTGTTTCTGATCTTTGAAGGCACTCCACACAGAGGAACGAGACAGAATTTCGTTCACCTGAAATGCCACAGCACAGTCAGCTTTTCATGTCCGCGCATGCGTGTGTGTATGTAGCAGGTTCATGAAGCTGTGTGTTCTTCTTCACCTGTTCTCCATACTGTAGGCTGCGAGTCATGGATTTGAGAGCTTTGACGATTTGAGCTTTGGTTGCTGACGGGTTGTCTAGAGTCTCCAGTCCCACTCCCTCCAACAGCTTCAGCAAGTATGGCACAAGATCTACTCTGAGAGCCTACACACACACACACACACGCTAACAAAAGCTGCCCAGTTGGAGCTGTGTGTGCGTGAGGTGAGGTGGGGTTGTACCTGTGCGACCAGCTCCGTCTGCTCTTTCTGGAACATGCGGTTGAGAGCTTCACAAGCCAGTCCTGCCATATCAGCCCGGACCTTCATCCCACTCATCAGTGGCCCGATGGTCTCCAGCGCTGCCATGGAGCGCACGCACAGCTGCACAGTGGCCACACACACACACACACACACACGAGAAGAAAACACAGTTCAACGGAGACAGAGCGGGCAATTCTCACATGTGCCGTGTTATTCCTAGGTTGGATTTGTGATGGTATCGGATCAGTTTCCTTAAAAATGTCTTCACCAATATCCACTCCAGCATTTTTGCCGATATTGCCCAGATTGTAATACTGGACCTCAGATTGGTGCCATCTGTAATATTTAAGGTCAATTAAGCTCCCTGGTGTGCGTGTCCACGGGGCAGAGGGTGCACACCTCATTCTCAGAGAGGACGTGGATGAGTCTGATGGAGCTCTTGGGCACGGCGTTGTTCTTGTGGTTGAGGGCGGCCAGGACACGGGGGAGGTGACCCAGAGGAGGGACCTGATCGGCCAGCTGCGTCTGAGTGCTGAACAAACACACGGCCGCCGTGGTGACCGTCTCCAGCACCTCCCCCTGGGAGGGGAGGAGCAGAGAGGAGAGGACAGAAGAGGAGAACATTAATCAGGTAATCAGAAGGAGAGGCGAGTGTACGACAATGAATTCAACGTGATACGTATGTGTTTGGTTAGTGAGTGTGTGCATGCAGTGGTGTGTGTGTGTGTGTTTGGAGGTGTGTGTTGGCTCACATTAGGGTTGTTTTTCTCCAGCAGCTGGGTGAGAGTCTCCAGCAGAGAGACGAGGAACTCGCGGGGTTTGCGCAACACCCAGCCGGGCTGAGCGATGTAGATACGCAGGAACACACCGCCCACCTCCAACTCACCCTGGCCTGCAGCATACGCTACCGTGAAGTCGTCCGGAACCTACACACACACACACACACACACACACACACACACACACACACACACACACACACACACACACACAAACACACACACACCACGCACACATGCACACCGAACGGATTTACAGACTGATATACACACAAATACACATCAGCTAAGAAAATGTTTAACCACACTGGCACATACACATATTTAGTTTCTGTACCCAAATACTCACCTTCCAGTTCACATCAGGATTATCCTTCTGCTGCCTGAAATGGCTGAAGGAAAGAGAGCAAAAATGGCAGTCAGAGGCACGGACAGCCTGAACCTTCACAGCATTCACACTCACTCTTCTGGATCAACCTCCTCCTTCAAGCCCACAGACTACCTTAAGGTGTAGTGCAGGTGTAGTGTAGTTATGGAGGTGTAGTGGTGGTGTAGTGTAGTTATGGAGGTGTAGTGCAGGTGTAGTGTAGTTATGGAGGTGTAGTGCAGGTGTAGTGTAGTTATGGAGGTGTAGTGCAGGTGTAGTGTAGTTATGGAGGTGTAGTGTAGTTATGGAGGTGTAGTGCAGGTGTAGTGTAGTTATGGTGGTGTAGTGTAGTTATGGAGGTGTAGTGGTGGTGTAGTGTAGTTATGGAGGTGTAGTGTAGGTGTAGTGTAGTTATAGAGGTGTAGTGTAGTTATGGAGGTGTAGTGCAGGTGTAGTGTAGTTATGGAGGTGTAGTGCAGGTGTAGTGTAGTTATGGAGGTGTAGTGTAGTTATGGAGGTGTAGTGGTGGTGTAGTGTAGTTATGGAGGTGTAGTGCAGGTGTAGTGTAGTTATGGAGGTGTAGTGCAGGTGTAGTGTAGTTATGGAGGTGTAGTGCAGGTGTAGTGTAGTTATGGAGGTGTAGTGTAGTTATGGAGGTGTAGTGGTGGTGTAGTGTAGTTATGGAGGTGTAGTGCAGGTGTAGTGTAGTTATGGAGGTGTAGTGTAGTTATGGAGGTGTAGTGGTGGTGTAGTGTAGTTATAGAGGTGTAGTGGTGGTGTAGTGTAGTTATAGAGGTGTAGTGCAGGTGTAGTGTAGTTATGGAGGTGTAGTGTAGTTATGGAGGTGTAGTGGTGGTGTAGTGTAGTTATGGAGGTGTAGTGCAGGTGTAGTGTAGTTATGGAGGTGTAGTGCAGGTGTAGTGTAGTTATGGAGGTGTAGTGTAGTTATGGAGGTGTAGTGGTGGTGTAGTGTAGTTATAGAGGTGTAGTGGTGGTGTAGTGTAGTTATGGAGGTGTAGTGCAGGTGTAGTGTAGTTATGGAGGTGTAGTGTAGTTATGGAGGTGTAGTGGTGGTGTAGTGTAGTTATGGAGGTGTAGTGCAGGTGTAGTGTAGTTATGGAGGTGTAGTGTAGTTATGGAGGTGTAGTGGTGGTGTAGTGTAGTTATGGAGGTGTAGTGCAGGTGTAGTGTAGTTATGGTGGTGTAGTGTAGTTATAGAGGTGTAGTGGTGGTGTAGTGTAGTTATAGAAGTGTAGTTATAGAGGTGTAGTGTAGTTATAGAGGTGTAGTGTAGTTATGGAGGTGTAGTGCAGGTGTAGTGTAGTCATAGAGGTGTAGTGCAGGTGTAGTGTAGTCATAGAGGTGTAGTGCAGGTGTAGTGTAGTCATAGAGGTGTAGTGCAGGTGTAGTGTAGTCATAGAGGTGTAGTGCAGGTGTAGTGTAGTTATGGAGGTGTAGTGGTGGTGTAGTGTAGTTATGGAGGTGTAGTGGTGGTGTAGTGTAGTTATGGAGGTGTAGTGCAGGTGTAGTGTAGTTATGGAGGTGTAGTGCAGGTGTAGTGTAGTTATGGAGGTGTAGTGTAGTTATGGAGGTGTAGTGGTGGTGTAGTGTAGTTATAGAGGTGTAGTGGTGGTGTAGTGTAGTTATAGAGGTGTAGTGCAGGTGTAGTGTAGTTATGGAGGTGTAGTGGTGGTGTAGTGTAGTTATAGAGGTGTAGTGGTGGTGTAGTGTAGTTATGGAGGTGTAGTGTAGTTATGGAGGTGTAGTGGTGGTGTAGTGTAGTTATAGAGGTGTAGTGCAGGTGTAGTGTAGTTATGGAGGTGTAGTGTAGTTATGGAGGTGTAGTGCAGGTGTAGTGTAGTTATAGAGGTGTAGTGGTGGTGTAGTGTAGTTATAGAGGTGTAGTGCAGGTGTAGTGTAGTTATAGAGGTGTAGTGCAGGTGTAGTGTAGTTATAGAGGTGTAGTGCAGGTGTAGTGTAGTTATGGAGGTGTAGTGCAGGTGTAGTGTAGTTATGGAGGTGTAGTGTAGTTATGGAGGTGTAGTGGTGGTGTAGTGTAGTCATAGAGGTGTAGTGCAGGTGTAGTGTAGTTATAGAGGTGTAGTGGTGGTGTAGTGTAGTTATAGAGGTGTAGTGCAGGTGTAGTGTAGTTATAGAGGTGTAGTGCAGGTGTAGTGTAGTTATGGAGGTGTAGTGCAGGTGTAGTGTAGTTATGGAGGTGTAGTGTAGTTATGGAGGTGTAGTGGTGGTGTAGTGTAGTCATAGAGGTGTAGTGCAGGTGTAGTGTAGTTATAGAGGTGTAGTGGTGGTGTAGTGTAGTTATAGAGGTGTAGTGCAGGTGTAGTAGGTGTGTGTAGTAGGTGTGCCTCACTCAAGCATCATCTCTCTGACGGTAGTGGAGACCGTCTCTCGTGAGGCGTCGTTCCAGATCAGCTCGGGGTTTTCGTGCGTCCCCTCGAATATGTGCACGGCGGCCTCAGCGTTGTCTCGCATGGCGTCCATGAACACGCCGGGCAGGAAACGCACCAGCGTGAGGCGCACCTGTGCACCACGCCAGTCCACAAGAGCAAAACAGGAAATGAGGAGGAGAAAGAAACAATAGCACAGACACTTCCTGTCCAGGACGGGTCATGCCTGCTCCCGTGACCTCTCACCTTGGGGCCGACCAGCTTGTCCGAGGTCATCTTGGAGAAGAGCTCGGCAGTCTGGGTGCGCACCTGCGGGTGGGTGGAGTTACAGAAGAGGTCCAGCAGGTAGATGAGCGCACCTGTGGAGGGAGAGGGAGCGGAGGCTTGAGCATCGGGGTGTGGCCCCGCACAAAAGTGGGTTCATGGGGGTTCGGGGTGCAACACTCGGGCGGCCGAGCTCACCTTTGGCCATGGCCTCTTTCACGATTTTGGTGTTGGAGGTCAAAGCGTGGAGAGTCTCCAGAACAAGCTGCCTGCCTGTGTGATGTGTTTCAGAAAGGGACTTGGTTACAATAGCAAAAAAAACCACCAGGGATGCCCCGGAAACTGTTGAAAGCACACGCATTTGGAAATAAGACAGAGCTAGGTCAGCCCCTTGGAGTGGGTGTGGCCAGGTGTTGGAAGGGGTGGGGCTTACTGGAAGGTAAGGAGTGCAGCAGGACCAGCAGGTTGGCCAGCACCAGAGACTCTGCGATGTTACTGACGCAGTCTTGGTTCGACGTGACCGTGTTCACAACCTGGAAGCCAAACACAGTGCAGGAGTGTTCGGGTCTTACGTGTTTGGTGTGTCATTATACATGTTGGCCTACAACAGATCTAGAGTTTAATTAAAGTCTAAATCCCACACACCAGATCTTATGTGGGTCTTTCAAGAGCAAGATGACAGTCTTGCACAGTCATGTTTGTTAGATTACACTGCATTTGCTCCCTGAGATCAGGACCAAGACCAAGTATAGATATGGCACCAGTGCAGACTAGTAGCGGCTCATGGTATATGGACAATCTTTGTATGAAGGTCCACAGAGGTGTATGAATCTCTGATGACCGTGTGTTTGTGTGAGTGAGTGAGAGTGTGTGAGTGGTGATGAACGCACCTCCAGGGCCAGCTGCTGGACCTTGCCGGCACCATGCACTCTGAGCAGGGAGAAGAGCAGCTTGAAGTGGCCTATACACTCTGCTTCTGAGCCTACACACACACACACACACACACACACACACACACACACACACACACACACACACACACACACACACACACACCTGTGTCAACCGTAACCCATGGGTTAAAGCAAGAAATTTTCATTTGACTGAATATTTTTCCTGGCAAAAGACAATGCCAGTAATTATCATGGCCTGGCGTTTAGGGAACTGGTCTTGTGACTGGAGGGTCGTGGGTTCAATTCCCAGACCTGAGGCCATGACTGAGTTGCCCCTGAGCAAGGCCCTTAACCCTCAATTGCTCACTTGTATTAAAATGAGATAAAAATGTAAGTCGCTCTGGATAAGGGCGTCTGCCAAGTGCCATAAATGTAAATGTAAATTACTGAATGTGGTGTAGTTGGGACAAGGCCTCTTTTGCCGAATTCTACTCAATAAACACATTTATAAAGTATATTTATCTAAACAGCCTGTGTAAGGACAGAAGAGACAATCTATGAAGCAACAAAATGCAACACCTGAGCAATAAATGTACATAAATGTTTATATAATGGAGTTATCTGGGGTGCTCTTCCAGAAAATTATTTAAAGATCAAGTCAAATTTAGTGAATCCTGGTGAGTTTTAAAAGGTATGAAGCTCTCTAGTTTTTATTAGATTCACTATCGTAAAAACATAAGCCGTAAGATTACCTGCTTTAAGTAGGTATGTTACAAAAAAAAAATCCAAAAATGGCAAATTAAATCACACCACTGGATAGAGCTTTTAAATACAAACAGAACAACACCATCCATGTTAATTTGGTTTAGAAATAAAAAAGTTGACATTTTAAATGGAAGAAATGCGCCTATTTTCTCCGACTGTATTAAAGCTAAATGAAGAAAAGTCTGTGATCGGTGGAGAGATTCTTCAGTATAAATAACCATAACTTCTATATTTCACTACAAATTCAAATAAAAATTGAAATGTAGTTACTTTATAGTATGGACATGACATTATAATATTCAAAATGAATGAACAAATGAATATTTAATGATTAGTTCATTAATCTGAAGCGCGGCGCGCGAAGTTACAAAATTCGAGAGGTGCACGACCTCGCGAATCGCCAGCGCGCGGCTCTCGTGCACGGGAGGAGCCACCAGAGACCGTATATATACAGTCATTGGGAGCCACCGCGATTACGTCATTTTCAGCGCGCGGACCCTCGATTATATACATATGTATACATTCAGTGCTGATGAGCGCCAGTGAGAGAATCATATTTTGGCCACAAAACAGATAGCACGCGCGTGTGTGGTTTATTATGAATTGACGGAATTTTCCCCACAAAAAAAATCAAATGACGGAAATCCGTCGTAGTGACGGAGAACTTTAACCCATGCCGTAACCTCAAACACAAGGCCGTGCTAAAGGGGTCAGCCTCGTTCAGGTACACATCTCTTATATGGGATACATAACTAATGAATAAAGTGTGTGTGTGTGTGTGTGCAGGGTATCTGCACATTTTAAAATCTCAAATTCAATGACTTTTAAGACCTTTTTAATACCTCTCACAAGAAAAAATAATACTGTTACTGGGGATGCAGGTGTGTTCCACATCGTTGACGGGGGGGGGGGGGGGGGGGGACGAGAATTGTTGACGTTGTTGAGGCCATATACTCCAGCGCTAGAAATCTAGCACTAGGACCCTGGAGCGGTTATTTTCTGCATGGTCCTAGCGCTAGATTCGGCAAAGTTCACATCGCGCGATCTACCATGCGGAGTATACGGCCGTTGCGAAAATGATAATATACATATCGTCGGTAAAATAAAACAGAACAACTGAACAACACACACTTATAATAATTTAATGCCTCCCCTCATAAAATTCCAGACATTTTAAGACATTTTTAGGCCTTGAATATGGAAAACTAAATTTAAGACATTTAAAGACTTTTTAAGGACCCGCGGGTACCCTGGTGTGTGTGTGTGTGTGTGCGCGCTGGTAACCTGGGTTGTTCCTGATGACGTTGCGGAGGGCTTCCAGTGCCATCTCTGCCCAGCGCAGTCTCTGTGCGTGCTGCTGGGACTCCACTTTATTGGTCTGACTCATGGCCAGCAGGGTGTGCAGGTACTGGGCCTGGGAGCCCACATAGTCCAGGAGGCTGGCGGCAAACTCCTTCGGGTGCTACAGCACGGGCACAGACACGGGCACAGACACGGGGACGGGGACAGACACGGGGACGGGCACAGGGACAGACACGGGCACGGGGACAGACACGGGCACCGATGGGTTTAGGGTGGAAGGACGGGAAATGACAACACAGGAAAAAAACATTAGAGAACTGCATGAAAGTTAATAGAAACATTTGATCTAATAATACATGCAATTATTAAATATTTAGGGGTTTTTTAAAGCGACCTTAGGCACATCAGAGGCACTACATAAATCTAAATGATAGATTAATAATCTGCGTGTGTGACAGCCGTGTAAGAGTGTGGATGGTGCACCTCTAGAGGAAAGGCAGGCTGTTCGTTGTAGACGCGTACGAAGATCTCCCCCACGATGAGCTCCTTCCCGTGATCACTGAACACAAACTCAGCACCGAAGCTTTGGTCACACTCGCCCTGCGCAGACAGCACACACACAGGAGAGGGAGGGGTGAGGGAGGTGGGGGAGGCGGTGTGGTGTTCCTGCCGCTCCTGCGGGGGGCGCTACGCCTCCACGTCCTCACCCTCTTGATGTTGTTCTCCTGCTGCTCCTCCAGAAACTCCAGCAGCTCCGCTCTGGTGCCGTTGTTCCAGATCAGGTACGGGTTCTCCGAGTTGCTGTTCAACAGCTTCAGCACCTGCAGAACACACACACACACACACACACACACACACACACACAAACACACACAACGTAGCGGTACTCACTAAGTGACGCATCGGCTTAATGAAACAAAATTAACAATGCATATTCAGCGCCCGCACTGCTGCTACAAATGTAGCTCCTCCTCCTCCTCTTCCTCCTCCTCCTCCTCACCTCAGCCGGCAAGCCGGTGCCCAGTTTGCGTGCGACGTACGGCGTGAGCATGGCCGCCAGGCTCTTGCGGACGGTGGGGTTCTCCGGCGGAGCGCCCGTGGTGTCGAGCCCGTTCTCCTCGGGGGCGGCGCCCTCGTCGGGGCCGGCGGGCGGGCCGTAGCCCCCCAGCCGGCCCAGGGCCACCAGGCTGAGGCGGGCCAGGGTGTTGGCCACCTGCTGCTGGTTGGTGTCCTGGCTGGCCTGCACGCCGCTCTCCTCCAGCGTGTAGTCGTAGCTGAAGAGGTTGACCAGCAGGTGCCACAGGGCCCCGGCGTGGTACAGGTGCGTCTGCAGGAAGAAGTCCACCGCAAAGGAGCTGACGCACTGCACGGCCACGGACGACAGGCGCGGGAGGGCCTAGAGAGAGAGAGAGACGACTGTCACACCCTCTGTAAATACATGATTCACATTACTGTACACGTTTATTAATTTTAACTGTATTATATATGTATTGTCTTTCATTTTGATTTGGCTACATCACTACAAGAATTTATGTTTTTTTATTTTTCTATTATTGCTTTGGAAACAGTTGTTATTTACAATTCATGGCAATGAAGCCATTTGAATGAGAGAGAGAGACAGAGAGAAAGAGAGAGAGAGAGACAGAGAGAGAGAGAGACAGAGAGAGACAGACAGACAAAGAGAGAGAGCATACAAGTGTGTGCCTGGGAGGGAAAGTGTGTTAAATATATTGCCCTTGTAACAGATAAAGAGATGATGATAGAGAGATGATACTTTGCAGTAGTGTGATTACTTCCTAATTTGGATTGGACATGGCATTAATTAACATGCTGTTATTCTATCACCGTTTGGGTGTAAATTTGTACGTGAGGGGAGAGAGGAAGAACAGATACACACTCATACAAGGGTGCACACACATGCAGACACACACACACTGAACATGAGAGAGAGGGTGAAGGGTCTCACCTTCCCGTAGTAGAGGATGTGACAGAGGTCTCGAATGATGTTCGGAAGCTCGATAATTTTCTCTCTGCACTCTTCAAACTGAGCAGCTACACTGTAGCACCTACAGATGTGCCTGCACACCTGCCCACACACACACACACACACACACACACACACACTTATATGTCAATGCTTTCTATAGCTACTATGTGAGACCAAAATAGTAACGTTATTTATCTTGCTCAGTGTCTCGGTACAGCACACAGGACACAAACAAATGTGCAACGGTGTCATTGTTCTCCAACAGCAGCGGTCCGTACCTGCACTGCCATATCCTCCGACTTACTAGAGGAGGTGAGGACGGCCACGCAGCGCGACAGCGCCTCCAGCAGGACCTGCAGGGAACAGCAGAGGCAGCACAGCAGGTCAGCAGAGATCTCACACGCCCAGCGACGCTGCTTAAACCAACAGCTCTGTGGTCTGGAGACAAGCGTTGCGAAGGCTACAGTGGGCAGAGACTACAAAGGATATGAGTGGGGAGAGGTCTAGAGCAGGGGTAGCCAACCCATCAGAGACCAAGAGCCACTTTTTTTTACTGTGTTATGGCAAAGAGCCCCATCATACATGGGCATGTAAATTGTGGGAGGGGGGATGCCAAGTGTAGATTGTTGACCGGGGAGGGGCGAGTGTAAATTGTTGACGGGGGGTGCCGAGTGTAGATTGTTGACGGGGGAGGGGGGTGTAATGGACAAATATAAGTATTATATCGCGATCGATCGATCGCCAGTAGTTAGTAGTTAGCGAATTAGTAACTCTTGTGAGCGTGTCAAGACAGTCAAATGCGTGTTTTCCACTACGTCGCTTTTAAAAGTATTAGCGGCTCGCTAGGCTTGTAAACAAACCGCGCAGCACGAAGATGTAGCAGTGTGTCGCCCTCAGAGCTGATGAGGTAATCGGGCCACAGCACAGACCGTTAGTGCAGGTGAGAGCGGACCGGCTGGGGAGCCGCATGAAACCAGACAAAGAGCCGCAGGTTGGCCACTCCTGGTCTAGAGGGTAAGAGGGACGGGACCACAGAGAGACGGGACGAAGTCCAGGGGGACAGCAGGGCTAGCCTTGGGACGTCTCAGAGGAACCGTGTCCCTGCTGCGGGCGGGGGACGGGCAGGGGCGGGCGGAGGGCGGGCGCTGACCTCGATACCGTTCTCCCGACGCAGTTCCTCCGCGTTCAGCGCCGAGCAGTTGACTGTGTGGAAGGCCAGCTCGGTCGCCGCCGGCAGCAGGGGCGACGTCTTGGAGAAGAGCTGCTCATCGCCCGTCTCCATGGTGATGGTCTTGATCAGCATGGGGTAGCCGGCATACTTGTAAGGCTCGAGCTCTGGGGAGAGAGACGGGCAGAGGAGAACCTCAGAGGAACAGGATGAGAACCTCAGAGGAACAGGAGGAGAACCCCAGAGGAGCATGAGGAGAACCCCAGAGGAGCATGAGGAGAACCTCAAGAGGAGCATGAGGAGAACCTCAAGAGGAGCATGAGGAGAACCTCAAGAGGAGCATGAGGAGAACCTCAAGAGGAGCATGAGGAGAAACCCTGATCAGCAAGATCCGTCAATTCCACATCACTCGCACAAAAACCAGGAAGTCAGGGGGCGGGGTCAGGGTGGAGAGGTTGCAGGCACACTGACCCTGGCGGTGTCGGTTGAAGAGGATGCTCTGAGCTTTGAGAATGAGGATGATGTTCTCGGGGTCCGGCCCGTCCACGATCCGTGCAGATTTAGTACACAGGAACTCGTACGCCTTGTTTACCTTTTCAAACATGTCCTGCACACAGACACGCACAGTTACCCTCACAAAAGACACAGAACAGCTACGTATGGAATGTTAATACAACTCCTAATACCAGAACTACAAATTATAATAATTATAATATTACTTAATGTAGGATTTCTCAAAATAAATCCGTGTGCTTTACAAGACAGATGATACTGAGCTTAAGAAGTGAAGTATGCCAGAGACGCTACTGTCTGAATGGCTTGCGGATCGTTTTACCAACATCAGGAGACACGTGCACTATTTTAGGACCTACCCTGCCCTCAGGGTTTTTGTCTGGATGGTATTTCTGAGCCAGCCTGAAATATGCTTTTCTAATTTTACTCTCCTCGTGCCTGTCAATAATACACAGACAGACAGACACAAACACACTCACTTTAATGGGAATGCTATTTTTAAAGCCAACATTATCTTTGATGCTATGCTAAAAAACAAGCATGCAAAATGACGAGAAATATAGGAGAAGACGTAGGAGAGGAGAGGACTCACTGGCCCTGTCCGATGGGGAGGTTCAACACCTCGTAGGCGTCATCGACGGACATGGAGGGGGGTTTTTTCTCCACCTCCCGCTTCCAGGCCTCTAGAGTGTCCTTCAACAGTTTCACCTGCAGAGGGCAGCAGAGAGAGCGAGAAAGCCCATCTGGTCAACGTGCAAAGCCATCTGAACCGGAGAACGTGCTGAGATGCACACAAAGGAATCAGGTTTACACACCACTGTACAAACAGCAGGTTTTGGAAACACTATGAGGTGTGTAAGGTAGACTTGTGTGCGTGTGTGTGTGTGTATGTATGTGTGTGTGTGGGTATGTGTGTGTGGGTATGTGTGTGTGCGTATGTGTGTGTGCGTATGTGTGTGTGCGTATGTGTGTGTGCGTATGTGTGTGTGCGTATGTGTGTGTGCGTATGTGTGTGTGCGTATGTGTGTGTGCGTATGTGTGTGTGTGTGCGTATGTGTGTGTGCTTACAGGATCCCGAATAGGCCAGTCAGGGAATCGGTTGGAGTCACAGAGGTGACGGAGGTAGTAGATGTTACAGAAGAGCTCACTGTCCAGCTGGGGGAAGCTGACCACAGGGATGGGGCAGTACTGGTAGAGCGCCCGGGTGTTGCTCTGTAGGCGAGGAGTGAAGTCGGCCAGGTGAGCAGCTATCTTCTCTATCATGAGACGCCTGCGCGCGCACACACACACACACACACACACACACACACACACACACACACACACACACACACACACACACACACAGTCTCAATCAAAAGAAAAGGCCAACACCTCAAATGCCAATACTGCATTAAGTCCATGAAAACACACATAATTTATACTGTTTACAGAACATTTGAGGTAGATTTGAAGCAGAAATTACAGACAGACTGACAGACAGACAGACAGACCTCATCTCGCTGCTCCAGATTGCCTCAGGAGTGTCAAACTCTCCAAGGAAGATCTCTGAAAAGCGTTCTGCCTCATAGTTCTCCAGATAACACACCATCGCCTCGGGTAGCACCGGCCCCAACACACTTCTCTGCACAATGTCCTGACCTTTGGCCTGCCCAACACACATTTACACAGGTCAGAGGTTAACCTTGTGTCCTGAAGCCTCCACTAGACGTTCTATTCATTTAAGGATGGTATATATTTGTCTGAAGTGGAGACGTGCAGAAGTTGGTAAAGAAGCCAAAGGTTTCCAGTCTGAAACTTGTTGCCCCCTCAGCCTTCTATATGATACTGAAACCAGACACAGACCTAAACACAGGCTGGCCTGGGGTAACAGAACACTAGTTTAGGTTCCTGGGGTAACAGAACACTAGTTTAGGTTCCTGGGGTCCCAGAACACTAGTTTAGGTTCCTGGGGTAACAGAACACTAGTTTAGGTTCCTAGGGTAACAGAACACTAGTTTAGGTTCCTGGGGTCCCAAAACACTAGTTTAGGTTCCTGGGATCCCAAAACACTAGTTTAGGTTCCTGGGGTAACAGAACACTAGTTTAGGTTCCTGGGGTCCCAAAACACTAGTTTAGGTTCCTGGGGTAACAGAACACTAGTTTAGGTTCCTGGGGTCCCAAAACACTTGTTTAGGTTCCTGGGGTCCCAAAACACTAGTTTAGGTTCCTGGGGTCCCAAAACACTTGTTTAGGTTCCTGGGGTAACAGAACACTAGATTAGATTCCTGTGTTTAGTCAGCCTCCTGAAGCCAGCTCTAATGAAAGGGACTGTTACCACACAGGTGCCTTACCTCTTCTGATTTGAAGGCCTGCTTGAGGTGCGTGTATTTTAGGAAGCTGGTGGGAGAAGATTAAAAAGACTTTATAAAGAGAAATTATTCATGTGTGCAAATACAGTAAGAATGTATAGATCATTTACACAGAATGATCATTTAAACAAGCCAAATTTAATGATCTGACAATAGGCATTGCTTTAGTCATCCGACAGTCTAGACTACATATCATTGTACATTTCTTTAGTGCAGAGGCCGTGAGTGTGTGTACACGCCGAGTGTGTTACCGTGCCACGGGGAGCACGTTGGACCCCGTGTACATCATGATGAAGAAGAAGACTCCGGTGAGGTAGAGTCGCTGCAGGTTGGGGTTATCCTGCATCACCAGGTATAGCAGATTGGCCACCTTCTCTACCAGGATGGGGTCAAAGGTCAGGAGCAGCTGCGCACAACAGTCAGGAAGGTCAGGTAGGTTCAAAAAACATCTGAGCGTGAGGCAAGGCCTTCACAAATTTTTTAAATCATGAGGAACTGTTGAAGCTCCACAGCTGGGAGTTGGTCTGTTGGCTCTCTCTATAAACCTGTCAACAAGTTGCAATGATCCACAACTATAATTCAGGCCAAACTATTTCAGACAATAATAAGTATAATAGGTCATAAGATGTGTACCTGAACAATGTGCGGTAGGCAAGTGTTGTCGCTGATCAGCCTCTTCACTTTTGGTAAAGGTCTGATGATCGCATTGTCCTGGTCCCTGATCATACACACACACCCACACAGAAGACCTTTAGTCTGTCTGAGAGCACAAATCTGGATGTTCGAGTAGCTACATTTCTCTGAACAAAGCCAACCTGATTGTGACCTGAGTCTTAACCCATTAACCCCCCCCCCCCCCCCCCCCATAAACTACAAACAGAAAAAGTTTTTTTGTTTTACAAATCACAATCACCTGCCTGCAGAAAACGAAATGTGTGAAAGGCAATCAAATGTTTCTGAGGTTACCTGCTGGGGAAATAGGAGCACATGGTGATGACCATGTTCAGGATGAGTGTGGCCAGGTCCGTCTCATTCATCACTGCCTGACCAGTGGCCAGAAGGCACCACTTCAACTGTGGAATGGCCTGCAGGGGGCGCCAGCCGTCCATGCCCTGGGCCCAGCACCGCGTCTTCCCTGTTACTACGCCCGCGTTGAAAAACTCCTGCATCTGTCAGTGGGGTCAGAGGTGTTCACATGTCAATACGGCACTTGGGCCTCGTTTTTATGCAACAGAACTCGTTTAGCTGAACGCTGGTTAAATTCATGGCCAGTTC
>NC_135217.1:21739476-21839476 GCF_052324685.1 Brachyhypopomus gauderio | reverse complement strand
GGGAGAGGGCGTGTGGTGTTGGGGCCCAGCGTGGGAGAGAGGGCGTGTGGTGTTGGGGCCCAGCGTGGGAGAGAGGGCGTGTGGTGTTGGGGCCCAGCGTGGGGGAGAGGGCGTGTGGTGTTGGGGCCCAGCGTGGGGGAGAGGGCGTGTGGTGTTGGGGCCCAGCGTGCGAGAGAGGGCGTGTGGTGTTGGGGCCCAGCGTGCGGGAGAGGGCGTGTGGTGTTGGGGCCCAGCGTGCGAGAGAGGGCGTGTGGTGTTGGGGCCCAGCGTGGGGGAGAGGGCGTGTGGTGTTGGGGCCCAGCGTGGGAGAGAGGGCGTGTGGTGTTGGGGCCCAGCGTGCGGGAGAGGGCGTGTGGTGTTGGGGCCCAGCGTGGGGGAGAGGGCGTGTGGTGTTGGGGCCCAGCGTGGGGGAGAGGGCGTGTGGTGTTGGGGCCCAGCGTGGGAGAGAGGGCGTGTGGTGTTGGGGCCCAGCGTGGGAGAGAGGGCGTGTGGTGTTGGGGCCCAGCGTGGGGGAGAGGGCGTGTGGCGTTGGGGCCCAGCGTGGGAGAGAGGGCGTGTGGCGTTGGGGCCCAGCGTGCGAGAGAGGGCGTGTGGTGTTGGGGCCCAATGTGGGGGAGAGGGCGTGTGGTGTTGGAGTCCAACACGTGTGGTGCTGGGTGTCCTCACCTCCTTCTGTGCGATGCCCATCTTGTCTCTCCAGTGCATGAGCACCAGGTCCGTCTTCTCTTTGGCGAACTTCTCCACCTCCTTGGCCGCCTTCCCAGCGATGCGCTGCCACTCCGGGACCTTGGTCCGTCCAAACTGGTCCTGCACCAGGACGAGGAAACCCGGCGGTTAACTGGGTATTAGAACTAGATCCTGAAGAACCAGTCAGACTCTGGGGGTTGGGGTTGGGTTGGGGGTGGGGTTTGGGTTGGAGGTGGGGTTATGGTTGGGTTGGGGTTTGGGGGTGGGGTTATGGTTGGGTTGGGGTTTGGGGGTAGGGTTATGGTTGGGTTGGGGTTTGGGGGTGGGGTTATGGTTGGGTTGGGGTTTGGGGGTAGGGTTATGGTTGGGTTGGGGTTTGGGGGTAGGGTTATGGTTGGGTTGGGGTTTGGGGGTGTTCCAAGTTACCGTTGCTATTTTGAGATTGTCTCGGATGTGCATCCTGTCCATGTCTTTCTCGGGCACGGAGTCCGAGCTGTCCAGGTACGCCAGGAGGCCGGTGGGCTTGAGGCCAGAGAGACGGGGGAAGAGTGAAGAGGGGGAGACACGTCACAGGTTTGAACAATTCGAAGTGATGCGTGTACATCACACACAGCGGGCTGAGAAGACCCGGCCAGGCTGCACTAGTGTGACGAGCTGTGGACTCACCAGGATTCTCTTGAGCAGGTTCAAGGCGATTGGGTTCTCCGCCGTCCATAAGCCCACCAGGTGCCGACTCAACTGTCTAACGAGAGCAGGAGAGCAGAACATCTGACTGCTGAGATGTTCTCACCATCTCCTCACAGAAGCACTTAGGATCGGCCTGGCTTCAAGATGTGCGTGTGGGGGTGCGGGTGTGTATTTCACCTGTTGGTAAGCATCCTCTGGTCTGCGCTAATGGTGAACATGGACGTGTGGAGATGTCTGGGTAAGGCTCCTTCACTCAGGGCTAAATCCTGCATCTTGGTGGCGATTTCTTTATCGCCCTCCTGAACGCACGCACACACACACACACACACACACACACACACACACACATAAATCAAATGCACAACAAACCCCAACAGCAGAAAGGTGACTGCGATCTCACCTCAATGATGGCCTTCATAACCAGACCTGCGCCCTTCACTATAGCCATGGAGGGATGCTAGAGGCATAAACACAAAGATGACGATGAAACACACCAGGACAGCTGCCTAGAGATACCGGGGGAGTTTTGTGGTTGGACATACATGAGCCGCACACAGAACACATCTTTTCATAAGAAGCATTATTATAATTTTTGTAAAAGGATATTTATATGAAATCCACAAACATTTGATATGAAACTTGATCCGTTTTTGTCCAAGTAATCAATCAAGTCCAGATATATGTATATGATATAATTCTAGATATTATTTATTAATAATTGACACATGGTCTCATGATGTCCCTTCTTTGTTTTCCTTGGGACGCACTGAAGGGTCAAGTCATATCACTACTTAACAACCAATACACATGACCTCTGACCTGGAAGAGTTTGAAGAGTGTTCGTCCATTGGAGGCCACCATCTCCAACAGCATATCAAACTGCTGACCTTCAGTTGTTTCACTGTAGGGTGCGCAGAGGGCAAAGGTCAAGAAGTCCAGAAGCGCACTGATCACTAAAGCACCTGTACCATGCTCCTAGATGGGGTGGGTGGGGGAGGGGCAAAGACCGAGAAATGGGGGTTGACAAAATTTGGACAGAAGTGAGACCGGAGAGAGGAATTAATTTTAATTGCCAAAATGTGTCAATTAGTTCCAAAATTGCTCATTCATATTTTTCAGTGAAATACAGTGTTCCGCTCAACTAAATGACAGTGTGGCCATTCACCACATACCACGTTACTGATGAACTTCTCCAGAAGGTTCTCCAAAAACTTCTTGGAGGAGAGCAGCGAGGCCTTGTTCAGTTGCTCCTGCCTCAGGTCATAGTCGTCGTGCATCGGCTACAACGGCAACGTGGGGGAAGCGTAAATATGGAGGCTGTCTGTGTAGCAGGCCCAAACACACAGTGGAAAGAGAAGTACTCTCAAAAGATTACAAAGATGACGGTCACTTACACACATAAGGGCACAAAGCATGTCTATAGCAGCATGGGTAACTCCGTTATTGTTCCTCTTCAGAGCTTTGACCGTCTTCACACCTAGCTTTTCTCTAAACCTACAACAAAAACACAACCCTGTGAAATTGAAGCTATGGAGAACAGGAATGAGGTGGAGAAACAAAACAAATCCCTGCACGTCTGATAGCTGGAGCCGACGGTACCGCGTACAGTGGACGGCAACGCGGGACAGCGTCCTGTCCTGAGGAGACCATGAGCGTAGAGAGGCTGAGATACACAAATGTACATGAAGCAGTAGAGAGGGAACACAATTGAGAAAGACAAGAAAGGAGAGAACAATGAAAGGGAAAGAATGAAACAGGATTACGTCTACTGGACAAACCGAAGAGACGGAACAGTGGAGGACATGGGAGGACATAACGGGGACCGCAAGAGATGCGCAGACAAGACGAGACAAGTATCCTGCAGGGCACTCAGGACAGACTCGCCTCATTACCCAGACAGAGAATTCACGAGAGCACCAGCGAAGAGTCCAGAAGCAACCGACACAGAGCTCAACAGCAAGGAGCGAAAGAGGAAAAGAGGAGATGAAAGGAATGAGGACCAGACGGCAGAAGACAGAGGAGAACGTGTTTTTCATGTCATCGGCAGGTTCTTATAAGTCGGTTCAAAACACTTTCTATGAACAGGACCTAGCAGAGCAGCATTTAGTGACCTGGTAGCAACATTACCATTTTTGGCCAGGCTGACTCGTTAATGCAAATCTGGAAGATTCCAGACTAAAAAATAAAAAACTTAAAAAAAGTCCCTGACTGCAGTTCCTCCCCGTGATATAAACTCGCCTAGCTCATCCGTCAGCTAAAGACCAAACCCTTCGTGTGTCAAATTAGGCTCAGTGGAACAGGGAACACCCTCAGCTCTGGGAGGGCCCTCTGGGACTGGAACTCATCTCATCCAGCTTTGAACAGTGGCTGGGGAGGGCCCGACATACCTGGGGAGGGCCCGACATACCTGGGGAGTTGAGTGAAGGCCTGAAAGCCGGCCTTAGAGGCCACCAGCCGACGGACGGCCTGAAACTGGGCCTCCAGGTCAGCGTTGGGGCCCGCCAGCTCGGCTTCCTGGGACAGCAGAGCCAAGATGGCGTTGTTGATCAGTTTCTCTTTGTTCTCAGAGAAAAGTCCCTGCAGGATAATAAAAATGAGAGATTGATGTAGCTTAGAATGAAGGGTTAAAGAGCATTTATTCAAAAACATCAAAGAATAATAAAACATTCTGGTGAGACAATCCAGTGAATTGTTTTTGTAATAATTGTTTTGTAACGCTAACATTTAGAACCGTGCATCTTAGAATGCACATAGGTGGCCAGAAACACAAATTTGTGACAAATATGTTTTTGCTCAAATTGTCCTTTTAACTTGTGGATTAGGTGTAATAATTGTATTGTAATCCCTCCACGGTTCACGTGGTTATGGAGATAGATTGGCATGAATTAAAGCTGAAGGTGTGCTCTTTAACTTAGACAGAACTTTCAAACAAGACTCTGCTTAAACACAAACTTGACTTTCTAAATAATTACACGCTGTACTAATATTTAAGGATTACCAGTTGTCCACATGAGGTTATTAATTTGCATAAATAATAAATATATTTAAATAAATTTTTTTAACAATTTGATTGACCGGTATAACAAACTGCCTTACGTCTTGAGTAACGGCATGTAGAACTCCACTGTATGAGATGTTGGCATTGAACCTGAACACTGCGTCAGCAAAATTTCCATCTGTATGGAAACACCAGAGAAATGTTCATGACCTCCAGACGTCTGGACACTCTCCAGGCACTGGCATGCAAAGTTCTTACATTTATACTGCAATTTTCAATTATTAGTAAGGTACCAAAACCAGAAATGAACTTTATGCCATCACATACACTAACTACATAAAACTGAGTGTATTGTGGCAAAAAAACGTTTAAAACAAATAATCATAATCTGCCATCATATTTATTATTGGTAAGCAGTGGTATGATTGGTGCTGCAGTGATTTAAACATGAACTACATACTGGGTGGAGCAGCGAGGAATTTGAGGTGGAGGCTCTCCACCTCCTCGTCCACAGGCATGCTCAGAAGGCCCCAGCGCTGCCCTCTTTGGGTGGGGGCCATCTTGACACACACATCCCTGTTACCTGATGCCCTTACGCCATCCAAAAGACTCGCAAGCAGGGAGTCCCTAGAGAGAGAGAGAGAGAGAGAGAGAGAGAGATACAGTGAAACAGAGAGAGACACAGCGAGAGACAGAGAGACACAGATAGAGAGAGACAAAGAGACACAATTGCATTTAGGTTCAAAGTGGGAAATATGGTACTTCGTCGGTCTGCTATATTTAGTTCCATAATAATCTTTGAGAGAACACTGTAGCCATGCTAACTTGGAGGAAAGGATCAATGATGTAACCTTTACATTATAAAGTGATTTCAAAGGCAGCGTCAACCAAACAAAAGCTTCTCATGACCTGCTTCTGCTAGCGATACATCACCATTCGATAATAGCATCTGTGCTCTCATGGTCTATTTGCTGCTTTTGTCACATGACGCAAGCTGATCAGAAATGGCACACGGCTGCCCTGCACCTTTCTCAGCGTCAAAGGACTTTTAAATGGTCCAAAGGCAATTGTCACCTCAGGAGAAGAAAAAACAAAGCCCTGAAAACACGGCTTTTCAGTCACTGAGCAACCGGCACAGAAAAAAAAGGAGGTATTATTCTCTTTGACAGTCAAATTTCCTATTTCCTGCATGACTTCAAAAAAAGACAAAGGCCTTGAGGAGAAAAGAAATGTGCCAGTGTGTTGGTGTGAACATGCATCACCTCTCTGTGGAGCAGTACTTTCGGATCTGTCCCTTGATGAACTCGATGGTGAAGACCTGAGGGTTATCTTCATCACAGATCAGAGCAAACACCTGCAGAAGGGCCATCACCATTGCTCTCATCACACTTCATCATCACCATTGGTCTCATCACACTTCATCATCACCATTGGTCTCATCAAACTTCATCATCACCATTGGTCTCATCACACTTCATCATCACCATTGGTCTCATCACACTTCATCATCACCATTGGTCTCATCACACTTCATCACCACCATTGGTCTCATCACACTTCATCACCACCATTGGTCTCATCACACTTCATCACCACCATTGGTCTCATCACACTTCATCATCACCATTGGTCTCATCACACTTCATCATCACCATTGGTCTCATCACACTTCATCATCACCATTGGTCTCATCACACTTCACTTCTCATCACATTCTTCAAACATTATTCAAAAGCTTGAACAGGCTGTTCAAAGAATGAACTAAATATTGCCATTACTATCATGCATACTAATAACAACAATAAAAGGTCCTAATAGTAATATAAGTTATACTACATTAAACTGAATTACATTTAGCAGTCTTAAAACCACACATCAGGCAAATGACAGCACACAAATTCAAACGTCATCCCGAGCCTCTTATATAAGGACGTAGCTCTAAAGGAGAAGATGGTATTTTCTAACAAACATGGCCCCAACCTCTCCAAAGGGCTTGAGGGTAACGATGTTGTAGGAGGCAGGGTCTCTCTCCACCAGACACGTCTCCGTGAGGGCCAGGATCCTCCGTGCAGGCTCCTGAGAGGAACACCCAAGACTTTACATGCCACGTAGGGCTGCATATTACATCATCTGTTCCTCCACCAATGAACGGCTCCCACTACTCTGAGCGTCCGCAAGACCAGTTACCTAATACAGTATTACTCTGAAAGACACAAGGTCAAAGGAAATGCAAAAGCTATGCAAAAAGTATGAATTAAACAGAAGGCAACGCAAATCTCACTTTTTAAGAGTGTGTGTGTGTGTGTGTTTGCTTCTCACCACGTGGCGGGGCGTGATCTTCTGGACGACGAACTCGGCGAGCGAGGTAATGCTCTCGTCAGAGGAATACTTCCCCAGGCGCTCTGTGAGGAAGCCCTCAAAGTTCAGCGGGTCCTTACGCAGACGCAGCATGATACCGATGTAGTTCCCCGCGTGCTCGATCGCACTGCGGATAATCTCGTCACGGTTCTCCGATGCAAACAGGTGCTGTGGGGGAGGGGGGGGGGGGGGGGGGGGGGAGGTTGGGGTTTATTACCCAAACAAATACCAGAATGGAGTTCATATCAACTCAATAGGTAAACTCTAACCCAACACAGACATGTAGTCCCACACGCATCCACACACTCACCAGTCGGCTGAAGCCCCCATAGAGGATACAGAATCCCCCCTGGTAGTCGGAAACCTCGGCAAAACCCTCGATGCAGCGATAGTCGTAGGAGCAGATGACCCGATTGGTGTGGGTGTCGATCTGGTCGATGCCCCCGGGCGTCACCTCCAGGCCCACCACGCGCCGCGTGTCACTCCAGTGATGCTTATAGCAGTTATAACGCTGTGGTAACATGGGCAGAACCACAAAGACAGCAGTCGCCACAGATGCTCAACACACCCGCAAACATCTTACAAACTCTCAAATAATAATTCTAATTTCTCTTTCCCACACGCTGCGATATGCGCATGCTATAAAGTCCAGTTATGAAATGACACTGATGCTTTATCTTGTATATTCTTTTCTCTACCTTCTATAGCCACCTGACCTTTCCCACTAATCACCACCTGTGAGCTCTGTTCTTTCCTCTGCTGCTTTCAATCCAAAACTGACTATTTTCACCAGCAGCTTCATTCTGTGGTTACATCATCTTTGCCTCCACGTTTTAATGAGCCCTCGAGAGCTCCACTTGTGTCAGATCTTTCATCCTGTTGAGATATCCACCACAAACATCTCCTCCAAGTCAGCATCTTCTACCTGCCTACTTCATCCATGTCCGACTACGATAATTAAAGACCGGTCTGTTGTCACATCTAGACTTCCACTGTATCTTCACATTCATAAGCTCCTTGATCATCTTCAGATGGTTTTCACCCTTTCCATCATGCTGACACGGACTAAAATCACCAACCACCATCTCCGCACTGCTGACTCTGGTCCTCTGATAATTCTGCCTTCTTGATCTCAGCTCAGTATTTGACACCATTTCCCATTCATTTCTCCTGACAACAGGTCTACTATGGGAATCACTGCTACCTTCATTCATTGGTTCACTTCATATCTTTCCACCAGACAACAATTCATTTGTTGCCACCCTAACAGTCAGTGGTTTTGCCTTTCCTGTCTCAGCCATGTTGTCCCCCCGGGGTCAGTTCTCGGGTCTTTTTTCATTATTATTATCTACTTCCTTTCTCGTAGGCACATTATAAGACACCACAAAAATGTTCACTTCTATGCTGATAAGCAACTCTATATCTCCATGGAGTCTTCCGTAACCCAACCTCCCTCCGACCTCTGTTCATGTCTAATGGACACTGAAAACTGGATGACCAATAAATAACTCCTAAATTTACTCCTAGGTATTAATTCTACATTCGCCAAAATATCGACCTAAAATTAATACCATATCCATTATGATTTCCCCCTTCCTCCATTATAAGCAGCCTGTATCATTTCTGATCTCACATTAGTTTTACCACCACGCTCCCCAAATACATCTAAGCAGCATGCAGACTTCACCCCACACTCCTGCCAATCCGCTGCTGAAATACCTCGTGCTCTGGTTACGTCCTGGCTTGGCCACTACGATTCCAAACCACCCAAAAAAGCAGCAGATAGTTTAGGATGTTGTTATTGTAGCACCACCCTCCCCCATTATGTGCCTGTATCACACCTGCTCTCAAACATCTCATGGAAACTCCATCTCTGACCGTCTTCCCCACCCCTCCCCTGCTCCAACCGATCCCCTTTGGTCCTCTTCTGCTGGTTTTCTCATTACATCCACCCACTGCTCCATATGGTACCGCACTTCTGGAACACTGTGCTCCTACACCCAAGACCTCCGAATTCACCGGACGCGTGTGAAGTCCACCGTGTCTGTTCAAAGCTCATTACGCCATCTCGGTCTACTCTTACAGCCTTCCTCCTCTAGCTGTTTTGTTATGTGCCGTCTAGGCTGCTGTATAATACACCTCACTCACCTCACACATTTGTATCGTGTCCTTGCGTTTGTTGAAAGGAATAAAAAAAATAATGTATTGTTGTCATTATTATAAAGTATGAAGTCAAAGATGTGCCTGACCTGAAACATCTGTGAAATTGAATCTCAGTGACAAAACACAAACAGAGAATAAATGTTGCGGCGCTATGATTAATATGGATGAAAGAATGACATAACCTGATATACATTTCCATAAATTAACATGTCATTTGAATGCCTTATTCCTGGGCACACACGGGGCATTCAGAATCTGATGAAACATTACCGTGCGTTGAGGTAAGCCATCAGGCAATGGGAGATAAAGGCATAGCTCCCACAGTAAAGGACAGTCCATCCAACTGTGTGCATAATCTGAACTCAAATGAAAGACAAATTTTATTTAGATACAGTAGAAAAAGTTAATACTCACTCTTCCAGTTATCTTTCCTTCTGAAAAGTCGGTCCTGAATCTCTGTGGATGATGGAAAGACAGGTATCAGACAACCTAAACAATCCAGAACGGTATGTGACAATTTGTATTCAAAGTAGCCAATCAAAGCAGGGGTCCTAGAATAGTGGGCGGAGTCAAGCCCACTTTTTCCCGCTCGTTCTCCCTCATCGTCTCTCTCACCAGGGCCTCTGTCAGCAGCTCGGTGCGATGTTCGGTGGAGAACTTGAGAGTCTCAGACTTCTTCCCGGTGCCTTTCCGGAAGGTGAGATTGAACTCCGTGCCTTGGCCTTTCCCCACTGGAGTGATGCCACAGATATCCCCATAAGGCCACTGCAGGGGGCGCCACAGAGCGTTAGGGCAGTCAGTGGTCGATTCAGCAGGACAGTTCAGCAGTCAGGGCCAACAATAAGAACATACACAAATGGCGCGCGCACACAGACCTGATTTGTTACTTCTAGGGTGGTAGGGTTGTATGTGGTGATGCCATGGGTCCCAACAGAGAAGACCCGCTTGTACCTGGAGAGGAAGCAAAACACACTTAAGACCATCCTTAGACCATCCTTTTTTATTACAGACTACAAAACAGCACTGGAAAATGAATACATGGTGGTTAAACTGGTTAATGTAACTAATTGGCCCCTATGCCACATTAACCTCCTACGTGAAGGGATAGGGTCAGGAAAAAATATGTAGTAGCTGAACCTTGAGGGCCAGGTCTTCAACACTGTTCTTTTCTGACATTAATTAATTACCAGTATTTATGAAATGGAGAACTGGGTCTTGGGTTTAAGGTTGAACACCTCTGCCCTTGTGCCAAACGGTGCAGTCAGGCAGAGCATAACGGCACTACTGAACACACTACTGAACACTTCATCAGGCAGACCGGGGGGGGGGGGGGGATATCTTTCTGGCAGAACCAACCGAAGGGTGTGATTTATAACGACACCACCCGAAAACACCACCACTTATTATAGCAGCAGTTACAAAGAGGGGTGTGTGCATGCGTGTTATCATTCTCACACACACACACACACGAAAGCAAGGATATCGTGTATGAAACATGCATGACAAATATCAGGACAGAAACACATCTGTCGTGTTACAGGGGGCATGGTGCAGTGAGTAGTGTTGCTATTCTCCCCACCACTTAGCCCCTCCCCTAGCCCCTCCCCTTAGCCCCTCCCTGTAGCACTCCCCTTTGAACCCCGAGAAGATCCATCGTGTCCTGGTCCACAGCCTGCCTGAGCTCCAGACATGTCACCCTGGCTTAGGTGTAGGTGAGTGAGGAAGAGGAAGAGATAGAAAGAGACAACTGTGGTGTGAACGCCAGAAATACTGTCCCACTCCATCCAGTCACCGACATCACTGCAGAAACATCTGACCGATACCTTCAAGATATGGTGAAAAGCATGTGAACTGTAGCTGGTTGTACATCCCATTCCAAAACCAATATGGAGTTGTACCCTACTTTGTGGTTCCAACAGCCTCTTCCAAGATTTTGGATTCTATCAGGGAGAATTTGTGCCAAAATAGCCTGTCAGGCAGTTATACTGAACAAGATGGCTTAGCTTCAGTTGATGTTCAGGTGTTCAGTGGGGTTGAGGTCAGGGCCACTGGGGTTCCTCCACAACACAGTGATTCAGGAAACCGAAAGGGTGTTTCCCCCAAACTGCTGCTACATAGCTGTAAGTATCAAATAAAAAGTCTTAATTGTCTTTTGTATTCAGTAGTATTAGTCTTCACTGGGACTAAGGGGCCCAGACTACCGTCCCTCCTCCATCACAACTGATGATCTCAGTCAGGGAGACCCATGGGGGAACCTGAGAGGGGGGGTGGACCAGATGTTTCTCAGCTGTGCAGCTGCATGTGAGGGCCAGACCGCAGGAGTCCAGCGTGGAGATGTCCGCAGCAGGGAGGCGCACTTGGACAGCCTCAGTACTCAGCAAGGAGGATGTTTTCATACTTTCATTGTCAAGTGTTGATATGCAGGACCTGGTTGTGGAGGATAAAACGTACACCAAGATGGGGCAGGCCCAATATTATTATTTCAGCTAACCATGACCGTGGCATGGTCATTAGATTCCAGCGCTTGATGGTGCCGTCAGAACAAACAACCTGCCAATGGCGTGTACCCATCTACTGTGTTGAGGTGAACATGAACATCAGTTCAAGCAGAGAGGAAAAAATAAAAGAATGGGGAAAAAATATGACTGTCTAGACATTTATTTATTTTTTTGGTCAAATCATATGAGATCAAATTTCCAGGGCAAAATGATGAGAGACATCAACATGCCACTTTGATAAATGACATGATGGGTCTGTTTATTTATAGTCTTATTTATAGGGAGTCTCAATACTGGTGAAACAGTCTGTTCAGTAGCTGAGAGGGAACTGGTGCTTGACATAATGGACAGTCCTGTTGGGTTGTGTCCTCGAGGACTGTGTCCATGAGCTACCTGCTGTCTTTCCTCTTCGACATCTCCCAGGTGACGGATACTGTCCCAACACACTTCAAAATCAGTGACCATCATTCCAGTGGCAAAGGAGAACTCGGTACCATGAAGGACTGAAGGGTTATAGCCCCGTTGCCCTTGTGATAATTGTCATGAACTGAAGTGATTTGCTACGGCAAAGAAGAAGTACGTCCCACCAAGAACAGACACCCACCAACAGTTACAGGACTTCAGGCAAAACTGCTTCACAGAGGATGTAATCACCTCTGCTGTCCACCAGTGGTTATCCCACTTTAGGGTTAGGGTCCAGAACAGATTGTCTAGATTATACTCATGTAAATATACCAGACCAAAGATTTTTACTCAACTGAACATTAAGACGACTCTCATTTCCCTTTCTACATTTCTAAACCAACCAGTGGGGAACTCCTCAGCTCTTCAGGTACAGTACATTTTTCTTGTGCATTTCCAAATTAAATGGACAACTGACAGGCTTTGGTTCCTGCACGGTTTCTGTACTGTGACCTGTGATGTATTCTCCTCTACTTGCTGTTCTTTTATCAGTCCTAGAAGCTTTGGGGACCTTGTCACAAGACTGGTTAATTATTCATTACCTTTAACGCCTTCCCCTCTGAAGACAGACATACACCTTTCCTTCAAAGCACACACATTTGAATACTCAACTAAAGATATGCACACGAGCACACAGACAGAATGTACCTCACAGAGCTTCACTTTGTTTGTCATCTCAAACAGCCAGTGCTGTTTAATTAACCTCATCAGGAGACACAGGGGTACGTGATTCCACACTGTTGCTTTCAGCTTGGCTTTAACCATCACCAAAACTGGGCTACATTTATTAGACAAGCACAAGCGCAAAAACGAAGCCAACGTTTAAAATGAGGAACATCAGGGCCAAAAAAGGATATTTTTACCATTATAAACCTTATTTTTAAAGTGTCCTTAAAATCAACCCTGAAACTGCGAAAACAATTACAATTTGGGCATCTGTTTCTAGCCAATCCTAGCCGTATGGGGTGTGACTAAAGGAGAAGGAGGATGGGCAAACAAAGCTTTAGTTTGCTACGGTGGCTCATTTGAGCAATGTACTCATCAGGGAGGTCAAAGGGGTCAGATAGATAAGACAAATAATCAAATAAGCACTGACAGTCAAATCAGCTACTATATTTGGTTCCAAACACCAGACAACAAGGTGTCCACTACTGAACGCATCTGTACTGCCACTGATTGAAGACATGAATGAAGTTGTGGGACACAAGTGGAACACAAACTCCCAGATCAGTCTTAGATGCTGACGAAGCCATCACAGAGACGCCATAAGGTCTCTTGAAATAGTGCAACAGATTGAGCTAATCATCAACTCGGAGATAATCTTTGCGCATCAACACAGACAAGTGTAACAATACAATAATTCTCAAATCATTATATTGTAAAGCTCCACGGGGATCCTGTCCAAGGTTTCCTCTAAAGGTGTGTTTATTTATTATTTATATACGATTGGCAGAGAGAGAGAGCTGCAGGTTTAACTGGACTCGTAAATTTGAACAGATTTTCACAAGTGAACCTTTCGCACGCTGGCTTCCTTGTACCCTCTCATGACATCTCATTTCTCAGTTATAAACGCCACTCTCAACATTTCTGTCACCGAAAACCAGAAGAATCTTTTCATTTTAAATCTGTACTTGTGACAGAGTGGGTGTGGGTGTGCATGCAAGCCTCGAAGGGGCTGAGAATGATCTAAACATTTGGTACAGAGTTGGTACATCGCCACGAATAATGATGGCAAATTTGTTTTTGTTTTTTCTTGCATGGGGGACCCTGTATTTGGAATCAGAATTGAAAATTGAGACAATGATATAAATCAAGGAATCATTTATGTAGACTAACATAGTTTAGCTTCAATTGAGAGACAAAAACAACCAAGAATTGATCGGTCACAAATAAGTATAATACAAAGCTATATTTTAGTTCTGTTTTTGGGTATCGTTTTCTTGAATCCTGCTGAACCCTTGAACGGTTTAGCCAAGACGCTCACTGTGTCGTGTTAAGCTATCACTTTGGCTCCGTTTATCACCACCTCCTGACACAGAGAGTCTTCCACACTCCGGGAACACAAAACCAACTAAATATGGAAGAAAACCAATGGCCAATGCTCATTATTCCCACACTACAACAGAGAAGAATGCTAATGTCCTATATGAGGAGAGCTGATGATTAACACACAGGAGAAAGGAGGACAGAGGTGGTCACAGCTAATGAAGCCCAGACAGCATACACGTTCTCCACTCGGCTCAGTACGGCCCACTCAGATCAGGAAGGTAGTTCTGAGCAGCTGAGAAGGGCTAAAATTGAGGTGCATATGCTTGATGGATACACGATACTCAATCTGTGAAACGAACTTGAAAACGTCAGATAATGGGCTTACAGAGAGCTATTCAAAAGGAAGGTGGAATCTCACTAGCAATCACATCTTGCACTGCTGTTTTTCCATCTTTGCTTCCCCAAGGTCCTTCTGTTTCTAAAGGACAGAACGACGGCTGCTCCGTTTAGCGATATCTACATTGCAGTATAATCGAGTTATAGGAAGCCTGGTACCAGTTCAGTTGTTTCCAATGGTAAAATATAGATGTGATGCACTGTCAGGTACTGGTCAAAAACAGGCCAAGTCACATCAGAGCTGAGGGGTGAGAGTGGAGGAGAGGGCCACCAGTGAAGAGAAAAATAACATTCCCACACCACTCAACTGCTGCACAATCTTTACTTGCAAGATCCCAACTTTCCATCAATAAAACAACAAAAAGCTTTGACAGTGTATAGAGCTACATCTCAAGGTGTTGCAGGCTATTTAATATATTTTAAATTGGAAGTTTTAAAATTACTGTTGTAATTCAACTTTAAATGCAGTAATCCAATGTACTGAAATCCTTGATTTTTTTCCTAGCCATGAGATGAGCCCAGTAAGTCTGCTCACGTGTCCTGTTCACGTGTCCCGCGTGTCCCTCTTCTCCTCTCCACGACACGTCAAAGCTCATTTATCCCCCTCATACCCACCAGCTACAGTAATAACTCACTCTGCCTAACCGTCACCTGAAGCAGGATATCGGCCTGTATCAGCCACATCTGTCACACCTAGCTTTTACGAAGGACTAAACATCCTCTTCACAGGACTCGTACGCACAAATGTAGCAGGTGTGCAACAGAATTTTTTACAATCATTCTTCACGTTGTGAAACAGCCATGAAACAGAAACCAAACGGATGTTTGGAAACATGGCCTCTTGCATGTCAATCTCAGATTCCGTTATGAGTTTGGAGACGATCATCGAGCTCTGAATACATGCTGAAATGATTTTCAGGCCCATATCCTACATGAGACCATTAATACTCACACCAGCTTGAAGCATCTTGAGCTGTGAAGCTGTCTACACCAGGGTTTTCAATCCCAGGTCCGGTCCTATTGGCTTTGTGCTCGTTCTCGGCTCGTCTCAACCCTTGCTCACTTGATCCAGCTCATGAAGGGCGGGATAATTAACAGATGAGCTGGATCTGGTGTTAGTGGGACACTGTACAGGGACGTGGGGTCCCGCGACTGGAGTTGACCACTGGGCCATAGACCGTCTTAGGTGCTCATGAGGATTAAGAGATCTGCTGGATAATGAACCCTCAGACCTGGGAACAAAGGCCTGTCAGTATAAGGAAAGGAAGCCCAGAGACTGAAGGTGCTGGGTCAAATCTGATGTTTGTTCAGATAATCCCCTAATAAACAATTACGCAGCACTCAAATGAAAAGAAGACCGCCTGCAGCATGACTCTCCATGTGTACTACTTACACAGGTAAACCTTGACACACGGGGCACGTTTTAGACCAAACTCTACGCCCATATGCCAGGCTTAATTTCAATCCCTGACAAACTTCAGGCAGAGCTTGGTTGCAGTCAAAAAAGCAAACGCTACATTTCACAATAAAATAGCGGGGGGACTCGGGCGCTAAAAGCATCGCGGCACACCGAGACGTCTGAAATCCGAGTTGAGTAGCGAATTTTGAGGATCCAGCCTGACGGCAGTGAAGTGAGTCACTTACTTCCCCCTCCAGGAGTGTTTGGTGGTGTAGAAACAGGCCAAGTCTTTGTTGTCTTTGAGGACGTTCATCTTCTGACAGGGCCTGCAACAGGAGAACGGCGTCAGAGTCCATTAACAAAGCAGAGAGGCATACGAGCGGAACTTGATCTCCAGTAAACACATTCTCGTAACTGGGAGATGCATCGGGAAGGAAAGAATGAACGTCTAACGCATGGACACAGAACCAGTCAGTGGTGATCGGTAAGCGTGAGGCTAATGTTCGTTCAGACAGCTACAGTTCACCTTCGTCATAATAAATATTAAAATTCATATTATTGTTTGATGCAAGCAGTGGACCAGTGTACTTAATTGTGCTTAGATAATTTACAAGTTACATGCATACCTAATATACATTACATAACCAGCTCAGAGCTTTCATTAGAAAGATGCGGTTCAATGCAATTGTAAGGCACTGTGCTTCTGTGTTAGAGGTATCGGGCTGAATCATGACACTCGGCACCTGAAGTGCCAGCGCAGAAATACAGAGTGTAGGGTTTCCCCAAGCTCCAACATACACCATTCAACTCCTGAACGACCTGGCAACGACCTTATAACACAGAATCAGTCGAGAAAAAATAAATAAATCAAACCCCACAGAGCTGTGGGATGCCTTTAACGCCTGGGTGAACAACGCCTGATAAGAAGACAAGTTCTTCAGTCTGCTAAATACTGTTTTTGTTTAAATACAGGTTGTCCAACAACCGGGAAGAGATAAACAACAGTTAAGACTGGGAAACGAAGGAAGTCAAGACAAATGGGAGTAGATCACACTCACGGTTCCCACGAAAGGAATCACCAATTTCCATGCAGTGACATGGTCTGGTTACAGTAACCAATCAGGGAGGTTCTCTACAAGGTGGTCTTCAGTTACTTTGCGTATATGCACAGGAGGTGATACAGAGCTAAGCAAAGGGAGGAGGTTAGAGAGGCACTTGAACGGCAGACACTGTACACAACATATACATGGTCCTCAACACACAACATGTACATGGTCCTCAACACACAACATGTACATGGCCCTCAACACACAACATGTACATGGCCCTCAACACACAACATGTACATGGCCCTCAACACACAACATGTACATGGCCCTCAACACACAACATGTACATGGCCCTCAACACACAACATGTACATGGCCCTCAACACACAACATGTACAAGGCTCTCAACTAGGGATGCACCGAAATGAAAATTCTTAGCCGAAACCGAAAACCGAAAATGAGGAAACCAAGGCCGAAAGCCGAAAACCGAAACACCGAAATACATAAAGCACTTTGAGTTACATGTATGTATGAAAGGTGCTATACAAATAAAGATTATTATTATTATTATTATTATGCCAATTATTAGTAACATTGGATTTATGGCTAACCTCACTAAAATCAAGGCATTGCTATTCAAAGAATAAATCAACTACAAAATTTGATTTGTATATATTTATTTAGCACTGACATTACAGTAATGCATATTATAAAATAAAATTAGTGGTGGGCCGTTAACGGCGATACCGCTGACAACGGCCGACCACTAATTAAATTAAACTCGCTTGCAGACCGTTTTTATCTGAGAGGATAAATATATGTATTTTATACGAGTTAAATTTAGTTATAACTGACTGGCCTGAAAGATAAATATAAATTCTCTCATAAAAACCTGACGTGAGTTGCAACAACATTAAACAGCTCAGGTAAACACACTTCTGAGAAATGTCGTCTGCTCGGCAAAACATAACGGGGCTCAATGTGCTCTATTAGCCTACGAAATCCCTACGACAGAGAACGGCTGATCGTCTAAGGCAACGAGTTCCATAATTTTTGGTGTAATGTCTTTTGCCTTGGCGCCATCACTGGAAAACTTTTTTGCTAGCTTTATCCAAATAAGCGCGTGCAGGTGGCGATTTTTGCTTGCGTCATCACAGCACATTGTTTCGGCCGTGTTGTTTCGGTGATGAAAGTATTTCGGCCGAAAACCGAAAATGCAAATTTAAGCCATTTCGGCCGAAAATTTTCGGTGGCCGAATTTTCGGTGCATCCCTACTCTCAACACACTTTATACCGGTTTCTCAGCTCAGGCTTGGAAAGCTAAGCAGCACCTCCTCCATTACACGGTTAGCCTGAAGATTAGAGGCTCTGTGTCTTCTCACACTGACAGGAGGTTCTTACACACATGTAGTGTCAGTACATGCGGTCTATGCAGCTAGTTTGTGCGTTCACAGCGGCATCAGTGGAAGTCCAATTTCATGTTCTTACTGTTCACCCAGTAGACATTTTGAACTGAGGGAGTCTCTGTACTTTACTGGACTGACAGTTCTGTAGAATCAGTCTATGTGCTATGAAAAAAAAGAAATAAAAAATGAAAAGGCAAACCATCTTATACTAGTCAAAATCCAGATATTACTGGAAAAAATACTGAAATCATTTCAAAAACAGACCAAAGATGCTGACCCATCTGGATCCAACGCTACGATTCTTAGAACCCTAATAAGAGGAGAGAGAGAAAATGAACGAGGGAGTGCAGGTCAGACAGAGATAGAAACTCATGTCCGGCGTAAGGCCTGAGGACACAGATGCCTCCGTCAGCGTTCTCCATCTGTACTGGGAGAGTCTCCATCCTTCCTTCCTCCACCTCTGCTGCTGCCTGAGGCTAAAACGCTGACGCAGCAGCCCAACAACCCCGGGCGTGCGAGTACTCAAACACAGCAAACTCCCTCGCCACCATCCGAGCTGATCATTTACGGCTCGACGCTAACGCCGGGCGTGACGGTGGAGCGCTTTTGTACGTGATAGAGCATTTCTCTGCCTGAGAAAAAGCTGAATAAGAGGTAGACCCCAAACGCCCAAGCTGATGCTGTCTAATGGCTACACTTTTCGTAGTACATTCAAGCAGAGAAACCCCACTTAAGCACACTCTCCTAATCAATCTACAGTTAACCTATTCACTCAGCTGAGCCATGTAGATAAGTAATCACCAGCTCGCTACCCATTGTGACTTTAACCATTAAAAAGATATAAAAATTAGTTTAATGTGTTACTGAGCAGACTGAAATGCCTACATACATACAGAAGCTACATAACTACATGAAATACCCATGTGACACACAAGAGAGTCTGACTAGAAACCCAGGCCTTACGGAGTCCTATCAGCAAACAGGAAGATTTCACACTAGACTCAGTCAAGCTATAGGACCCAACAGGGCTAAACAGCTCCAGACCTTTTGACCTCAGCGATCACAAGACCGGTTATGGCCATTCTGACTCACTTTACTATTATGGGCAGAGATTCATTAGAGGCATCATCTAAGCTTTCCATTCATATCACAGCCAGTCTAGTGCTCTGACACATTCTAGTAGGCCAGTGCCACAACTCAGCATTGCATATCAATAAAAAAATTTACCCACAGCATGCAAATGAATAGTAAATAAAATTGCTGTTGCCCAGAGACTAGGGGAAGCCCTTCTGAGTGGGGCGACTCTCAAGGTTCCTAAGAGTTCTTCCTCATGAATGTTCAGGGGGTTCTGGGTTGCCAGCATGGCCCTCTGATTGCTCTTTAGGGATCTAGAGGTAATTTAAAAATAATTTTAAAATAGATGCATTAAAAATGAAAACCTTGAAATTTAAAAGTGAGTGAAAGTGAAACTGCACATCGACACACGAATAAAAACCATTAGGCCAAAATAAATTGTCTCAATAAAAAGTGCCTGCATCCTTCTGGAACAAAATGGGTCTCCTATGCACTGTTTTGACTTTTTGCTGTTTATTTGGTTGTGTCCTTGTTCTTTCCCCCCAAAAAGAGGTAAGGAGAACTGTTCCTGAACCAGTTCTGTAAAGGTCTAGGGATACACCAGCTAGAAGAACTGTTCCTGAACCAGTTCTGTGAAGATCTAGGGGATACACCAGCTAGGAAAACTGTTCCTGAACCAGTTCTGTGAAGGTCTAGGGGATACACTAGAACAGATAACTGTTCCTGAACCAGTTCTGTGAAGGTCTAGGGGATACACCAGCTAGGAGAACTGTTCCTGAACCAGTCCTGTGAAGGTCTAGGCCCTAGACTCTAGGGGATACACCAGCTAGGAGAACTGTTCCTGAACCAGTCCTGTGAAGGTCTAGGCCCTAGACTCTAGGGGATACACCAGCTAGGAGAACTGTTCCTAAACCAGTTCTGTGAAGGTCTAGGGGATACACCAGCTAGGAGAACTGTTCCTGAACCAGTCCTGTGACGGTCTAGGCCCTAGACTCTAGGGGATACACCAGCTAGGCAGGTAAACAAGGATTTCAGGAGGTGGTCACATGACCATACTTCCCAGCTCTCAGTACGGATCAATATGGGCTGCATTATAAAGTGCAACTACAAGCAGACCCAGGGACAGAGAACCATGCGCACACACACACACACACACACACACACACACAGAGATGACTGAAAACACACTCAACTCGGTTGAAAACACACTGTCCTCAGTTGCAGCACAAAAATTCTCCACCCATTACTGTTAGTTTGGTGATTGTGTGTACATGTTGCACACTTATCTGACAGTGTGTCTAAATAATGGATATGAAGGTTTCAGAAGTGTAAAACTAGAGGACAGCCTAACCTGCCAGATAACTGACTACATCACCAGGATGGTTAAACCCCACATACCACTGCAGACGGCAGTCACGTGACCAAGACACGGCTCGTAGACTCGGAACCAAAACTAAAACTCAACTCCTGGTGGTTACCAGCCTTGTGAAATAACGCGTTTCTAATGAAACCTGTGGGCTGCCAAAAAAACACACACGTACATACATTATCTACAGTCCCACTGTTAATGTTATTAATATAACCGACTCGGAGCGAGACAACGCACAAAACGTCCAGTGACGTCCCTCAAGTCGAGCCGTCTTCACACCTAAACGGACCAACCGTGTAACAAACACCACATAAAATGTCTCTAGACAGAAATATCTTCATAAACAGTGCTCAGGTGCGGTGTCTAGCGGGTCAGCCGGGAGGTTTCGCCCGTGACAGGACGGCGGTGCCCGGCTAGCCCCGCAAGCTAACAGGCTAACAGCCTCACAAACCTCACAAACCTGCCGAGGAACACTGGAGTGGGTGCAACGTTTTATTTTTTTACCTGATTCTTTTCGATATCAGATGCGACTCGTTTTCGTCCCTTTAACCCCCGCCCTGCAGATAAACGCGTAAACGGTTTTTTTTTTTTGCCCTTTTCCTCCTAAAGTGTGATGCTTAGCCTTGGCGACTGCGCTTCCCTCAGAAAGAAAACTCAGGACGCCGCCATGTTCGTTTTTTTGGGGACAAAGTGGAGGTGTGCGCATGCGCGGGAGCCTGCTTGTCATGAGGCTGTCAGCTGGTGGACTAGACAGGAAGGACGCATGCGCACAATCGTTAGAGTTAAAAACAACGCGCCCGGGGTTAAAGTTGTTTTATTTCCTTCACGTATGTGAATTAGAGAAGACTGCGTAAAATGTGCTGATGTTCATGCATGGTGGCGTGTGTGTGACAGCACAGAACAAGAACTGAGCCTGTCATAAGAATCCCAAACTCTTGGTAATACAGTGTATCATGATTTTAGGCTAGATTCTTGTAATGACGGTTGGGACTATTCAAGATATACACTAATGCTATCACAAAAGAGTAATTACATTTTTTTCCAGAATTGATTGTCACGAATGTATTCTTGACCAAAAAACAGAAATAAATACATTGAACTAAATAAAATAATTATGTAAATGAACAAATAGTAAAACGATACATTGCTTCTGCAAAATTTCAAAATCATATTTCATGATAGTTTTTTTTTTCAGATGAATATATAATAAAAATTATGTCAGTGCCATTCAGTAAGTTCCCTCTAGGATGAATAAAGTATCTATCTATGTATCTTAATGTAAATGATTAAGATTCCCCTGCACTCAGACATGTGGAGTCTTGATTAAATTACGCATACTTTGTAATCAGTTGTTTGTCCATGTGTGTGTAAATCTGTGATGTACCGTGGACCCTTAGCTGAGTTAGCATATCGTTGACTTTTTATCGTTTAAGTTTAAACAATCAATCAAACTGTTCAGTTGCTGTGTCAGTAAAGCTTGTCTGAACATTGTGAATTTCACCTTGTGTGAAGGCACTGGGCATCTTCTGCAGTACCTGAAGATGTTCTTTGCTTTATGCACTCAGCGTTGAAATTACCTTCAGGATGACAACATCTTATATAATTCACTTCTGTTGCTTCTTGGTATAGGTTATTACTTTTAGGCAATTTGGACACGTTTATGTTCTTTCATTGCCCCCTAGTGGTGTAATGTCGCAGGATGTTAAGGAGGTTTTGCTCCAACTTGTGAAATTTTCATTGTTGATAGTTACTGACCAACAGCGGCCAGAGAACTCAAGGAACTCAAAAATCAATAGTCAGTATCAATATTCTAAGCACACAGGTACAATAAACAAATTTAAGGGTCTGAACAGGTGAAACAGTCTCACTCACACAAATTGGCCCTTAAACTCCAGTCATTACACACATGGCTATGTTCTTACACACACACACACACACACACACACACACACACACACTTGTCTTATTCAGTCCTAATGAAATCATATGAGTTTGGTCAATTAATTAATAATCATCTGAACTGTCAATTGAATCTTGGTGTCAAATAACATACATTAATAAAGGAAACCTTTACAATCTAGGACAAAACACTTTTCTCTTATTGAAACTATTTAAACAGAAGAGATGAATGGATCTTATAACATTTTTCATGAAATATAAAAACTAGTTTCTCATATTCTTTCACATAACTAATTATTTTTATTCTATCATTGTTGTGAACATGATCCTTAGGCTGCCATATGTATTAAATCTTTTACAGAGAACCCTGTCCAAACCACTCCGATCTCCATCCCTACTACCCTGACAACACACTTGGAGTAACACGGGTCATCCTAACAAAAAGTCCTGGAAACTAAGTAGTATCACTCACCGCAACTGCAGGTAGAAGGGAAACATCTTGCTGAACGTGGTTTGCAGACATGAAGAAACAGCGTGGACAGACATGAGGAGGTGGTCACGTTATAAAGCATCTGATCTAAGGGCCCAACATGTGCTGCCTGTTAGCTTTATTGAGTTAGAGTGCTACTACATGGAAAGCTCGGGGTTTCATGCTTTTATTGGCTGCCTCTGTGGCACAAAACAAAATGGACATTGACCACAAATTTGGCTTCAGTCACAGACATGAACAGACCGTAACTGTATGATCTATTATTTAGTAAAGATTAAGTCTGAAAAGGAATCAGTGTGGCATTTTTGTGTTATGTAGAGGAACTGTGCTCCTGTCATAAGACCTTTAAGAAGAAAGCAACCAAATATGTTCCAAAGTAGTAATGTTTTTCCAGAATTTGTTTGGGTGACTGGTTTGAGCTTATATATATTTTTTCTTTCAAATAAAAAATCTGCACTCCTAAAGTATTTCTGAGTAAGTGAGAAGAAAATGTGTTTATGTGTTTATAAATGTGTTTATATATATTTATATCCATAGAACAAACATAACATCTATAACATTACATAATAGTTATTGTGACATAATTAATAGGCTTCAGGAGGACATAGCAACCTATCAAAATGAAAGGTAAAAAAGCAACCAGATCAATCTATAGTTGACTAAGGAGCTAACGTGGACGCTCTCTAGTTTGCGCCCCTGAACTATATGATGTGTATACAGCGCCATCTACCGTTCATCTCACGTTCCCTCCCTCTACCTGGTTGCTAACGCAGTGACGCTATTCCGTTTCCAAGCGCAACTCAAACATAGCAACGTTGGAGTCGAGATAACCAGCAAGCTAATTTGGGTTTTTACTGAAATACTGGGGGAATAAAATCTCGGTTTGTCGCTTCAGTGCCTGTCTGGGTCATTTGCCGTTTTACACTCTGATATCTTATTTCCCTTCTGATCTAAACAGGAATATCCATTTTTTTAAATCTTGATACGATGGTAAGTAACAGATTAGCTGGCTGGTTAAGTTTGCGGACGTCTCCTCGACTGGTTAGCTTGACAGCTAGTTAGCAACGGCTAAGCTAGGCTAGGTGTCGCGCGAGAGGAGCGCGCGGAAGATAAACGACCCCACAGCGCTAGTTAGCAGCTAGCTAACGGCGCAACATCAGCTAGCCGGCTAGTTAGCTCGCCTGGGTAAAGAACCTGAGGCGGCAGTTAACATAACAGGATGCTATGTAGGCCAGCTACTAGTTCACCAGCCTAGCTGAGCTGCTGGCTATATTAATTAATGACTCACCACAGTGGTCAGCACTGGTGTTAGTGCAAGTGTTCAGTGTTTTTAACAGTGTTTTGTGTTTTTGTTAAAAACTCATAGAGTCCAATAGTTTGTAGTAAGTCACAGATATAGACCATCGTGTTTTGTTACAAGCCGCTGAAATTTCAACTTGTAATCTCATGATTATGTATGAAGACAACTTGTCCTTTCTCTCTCTACTCTCTCTATACTTCACTACTTTATTGTACAGGCTTGTGTGAGCTAATCAAACACGTATTTAAAGCGGCTCCCTTTAGATTACCAAGAATAATGTCCTCCCAAAGTTGAAACACACCAGATTAGGTGTGTCTTTTTAACAGATGGGAGCGCTGTTAATCTGTTTTGTTTTGGTAACTGACAACAGGGTCCTCCAGACCCCCCCCGGTTTTTATATATTATCATTTAAGAATCATCCACATCAGCCGATACCTAGCTGGAGGTGTATGTGCTCTGAGAGTGTTTTTCCTTTCTAAAAACATCCTTGTGCTCCCCAGGCTGACTTTGAGTTCAATGAGCATCACCAGAATGAGGTGATAAACTACATGCGCTTTGCTCGCTCCAAAAGACTTCTGAGACTCAAGACCATTGACTCCTGCTTCCAGGACTTGAAAGACAGCAGGTAAGATGCCATAGATCTCCATCCCAGTGTATTTCATTTAACATAGTTACCACGCCACCCTCCCCTCCACCTATTACTCCCATTCCCCCTTTTTTCCAAGAATATTTCCTCCTCCTGTTTCATATTTCCTCTCTCACCTCTCCCAACCTCAAACACACCCCCAGGCTGGTGGAGGAGACCTTCACCGTGGACGAGGTGGGTGACATGCTGGAGGGTCTGCGGGTGGTGGTGCGGGGTGAGGTGGAGACGGAGCTCATCAACACGGCACACACCAATGTGCTGCTGCTACGCCAGCTCTTCTCCCAGGCTGAGAAGTTCTACCTGAGGCTGCAGACGGACATCTCCGAGCTGGAGAATCGGTGGGTGCTGCTGAAGCATGTCCTGAAAGCTTTATGATTCATGATTCGTGTCGTTCTTACGTCTATTTGTGCTGCGCCTGCACAACGTAAGCTTACAATTTAAATACCATTTTACAAAACACCCATAGTGTAATATCATTAGAACGACACGTTAATGAAGCATTTGAAGAAAATGTAAGTGATGCACGTGTTGTCTCTGAGTTGAAAAAGGTACAAGGCCATTGCTATTGATATCCACCGACTTCTCAACCCCCTGCCTTCATCACATGACCCTTTTTAAAGTGTGTGAGGTAAATCCCTTGCTAGCATTTCAGAAACTCTCACTAGCTTTGACCGGGTCATGAAGCCATGGCCCCACTCCATTCAAAGAAAGCCACTTCCTTCCGACATCTAAGGGCGCACGTTGTGCTGTGAGCCGAAACCGCACGGTTCCGTTGCACTCGCCATGCTTATGAGCACAGGCTTGACATTTGTGGATCATACTCGACAAAGATCTCATCTGCACTACCAGGCCTCATGATTTTGGATACACCGTGATGAGTATTTCTTATGACAGGATGAAGTTGATTCTAAAAAAGCATATTTTTTTTCATATTAAACATCTATTAACAATTTGCACTGAGGCTTTATTAAAGGAATATTCCAGCATTTTTTAATCGAATGTCTATGTACAGCATCTGTAGAGCACGTTCACTCTAAACATGCTTAACAATATCTGTCTTTCCCATCAGCTGCTCATGTTCTTTGACATAAGACACTCGTGACTAAGAAAAGCATCCAATAAAACTGGATGTGCTTACTGTGTTCATTAAAGTATTCGTTTTAGTCACTTTTCATATTATTAAGTTTAATGTCATTTGTTATGTATACAATAAAAGTTGCTCTGTTTAGTTACTCTCATGTAAAGACGTGCTGTCTAACGTTGTGTGTTGTAAGCTGAGATTAAATATTAGGCAGATCGTATCTAAATTATGTCAAAAACAGACATATTATTTTCTGCTGCAGTGTACATTACCTTATACAGTATGTAGTTGTTTGGTAAGTAATTAGTAGGTATAAGAATAGTCTACCCTTTGTAACAGTGGGAAGCATTTATTTAATGAACACCTCCCATTTCATGTTGTCTTTACACAAACGTTTAATGTAGTTTGTGTACATGCTTCTAACGTAACCGTGGTTTCCATGACCAAGTCCTACTCGGGCTGAATTCAGAAAGAGCTGTGAAAGATGTAAACAGAGATCAGAGAAAGTCAAGCAGCAAACAACCATAAGGTTGTGTGTGCAAGCGCGGGTGTGTGTATGTGGCCAGTGGTCTTTTCCAACAGCCTTGGAACCTGCTTCTTGGTGTGGCTTACCCAAATGTGCACACACAAGGAAAACGCCCTTGTGTGTGAGCCCCATGCACTACTCCTCTATCAAACCACATTCAAAGAACAGTGCGGTGAAGAGCTCTGCTTACCCTCAAGTTCTTCAGTGTTAAACTGTTTGTCAGGAGGTGTTCTGTATACGTTAAAACGTATAACTGTTGCATCTCTCTCCACGTACGGTGGGAAGGAGCAGGTGTATCGACACTGTGGACACAGAAGCGTCGGTGTAAACAACCAGTTTAGTGTCCGTTCTTTGATCTTTTTAGCTTGTGACACACTTTGAATAATATATAAAGAATGTAAAAGCATAATCTTGCTTTTTACAAATCTTATTTTCTAACTGAGATGTTTTCAACCATCATGGTGGGTGTTGCATGCTCTCCCTCATTTGTCTGCCCTTCCTCTTTGACCTTTGCCCTCCCTCCGTCATGTCTCACTATCCCAGAGAACTGCTGGAACAGGTAGCAGAGTTTGAAAAGACTGATTTCAAAACCAACAGTAAGGTGGGTGTTGTATATCATCTTCAGACTCACAGTGCACACACTGAATGGCCACTCTGATGGAAATCCCTGCCTTGTCATGATTGGAGATTCAGTGTATGTAAATAAGACAAATGACCCTACGTACTGTAACGTAGCTGTGTTAACAATTGTAAAGCGCCTTGGGTATCTAGATAAGGCGCTATATAAATTGAAACATTCATTCATTCATTCATTCATTGCAGCATAAAGTCATGTGAGCAGATTGTCTGTGAATCAGATTTGGTGTGATGAGGTTGAATGAGCTGTTCTTCAGAGAATGTCAGTATTTCCATCTAATTATTATGTCAGGACTTCCATCTAATTAGCAACAACTGTACAAAGCTATCCTGTCCACACTGGGCCAAGATTCCTGCAGTGTGATTTGATTATCCAGTAGAATTTACACCACAGTGAATTCCAGCAGTTCTGAAGTCCAGCTAAGGTTCAACACAGTTCTAGATGGGTGTCAGTAATACACTGGTCATACAGTGTATATTCTGGAGTATGAAGTCAAACCAGATGTCACTGTCCTGATTCCTGTAGCTCACCTGGTAGAACAGGTAGATGCTGGTGGTTATGGCACCAAGGTTATGGCTTCAAATCCCAGCATGCACACATGCTTCCATTCCGATTAAACACATTAGCCGCTTTGGATACGAGCATCTGCCAAATTATGTTTAAAAACCCCAACTTGTCAAGTGTTACATCAACTCAATCACAGGTTATGGTATTTTAGGCTCAACCCGTCAGGTCTAAAACACCCTACCTGTGATCACATTGTTGTAACACATGGCCTCTCTTGGTTCATATGTTACAATGCCAAACGTAGTATGATAAAACACACCAGTGCTCAATGTATACGTTAATTTGTTAGTAACAGAACTCACAGTGAACTCTTCTTCTGCCAGGCAGTGTAGTTGGCTAAGAAGAGCAAAGATTAGTCTGTTCAATTAGTCTATTCATTAATACAGAATGGTGTCCTTGTGAGCCAGTCATAGGTGTTGATATTTCAGTGATTTAACAAGGGCTTCAAACATCACCCAGCCAGTCAGATCTTAAAACTGGAATCAGCAGTTTATTTTTAGTATTCTATTACAAAGCAAAAAGTGAAAAGTTTCTGTTGATATGTTGACAGGAGAAGAAAAGTAAGAACGGATGTTTGTGTAGAGGCTGATAAGAATATTCACAGGGCTGATTTGGTGATGTTCAGTTTCTTCACTTTCTGGCCACAGGTTCATGTGTTAATGTGGTTAATGTATGACACTTTGAGACACAAACTCTTCACACGACATGCTTGAACACTCCAGCATGAACAGGCTAAGAGGTTCGAGTCAGAGATGCTACATGCACTGCTTTTTGCAGCTAAAAGACATTTTGTGCAAATGTGTGAAACTAGTAATGACGGTACAACCGTGTTTATGGAAAACTGTGGTGAAGATTTGAGGTGGGGGGTTTGGGTGTTTTGTGTTTGCCTGTTTGGTTTGTTAAGGGCAGGATGCATAATTTCTAGTCATTAAAAGACTTTAAGATAACCTCTCATGGTATTTTAGGTAAATCAGGAATCCAATAAACCTAAGTTAGCCCCACTGAATGAGGGAGGAGTGTCTGAACTACTCAACAAGGTAAACCAGCCTTAACATACAAATAATTGGTATATAATATTATATAACAAACATGCCAACACATTATTTTACTTTAGATTAACACTGTAGTTAAGTGGATTAGTTCTGTAAGCGTTTCAAGTCACTGGTCCTATACATAAACCATGTACTAAAGATGGCCCTTGTTGTTTTTGTTTACCAGGAGATTTCCAGACTACACGAGGAGAATGAGAAACTGAGAACTAGGCTGCGGACGCTGGAGAGCCAGGTGAGGAGACTAACGATGGTGATTGTGTAAGCCAGACATGTCCTAACCCTGGAGCCGTAGTAGAGCTGTGCTTGTCTTGTAAATGCAGGATCTTGCCGCGAGTTCACTCTTCTGTCTGAGCCATTTAACCATCCTTGTCATGTAGCGGTGTTTAACATCTTCGGTACGTACTATGCTGTAGGCCATGAGTGCTCTAGATGAGAAGTCCAAGGCTGAACGTGCCCTGAAGGAACTGCAGAAGAAGCAAGGAGATCAGCAGGTACGGTCCCCTCGCAGAAGATCTGATCTGAACCGTGACGGCCCACACCAGCCCAAATGAACCACGTTTACCTTCAGTAGCCCCGTAATGATCCAGTGGGCTTTAAATGTCACTGTTGATATGTGTAACTCCTGAATTGATATGCAAGGTTGTTAGTATAAGGTTGTTGACCTCCACAATGTTTTAGCTGGTGATTTACTTTTCTTTACCGTTCAATATGAACTGCGCAGTTGTGCAATGTTAAGCACTTTACGCGTGTCTCATTAGGTACAGAAGCTAAGAGTTTTGAAGAACGTCTATGGACATCTCGCAAGCCTTGCAGAACGTAGCCAGCGTGACTAAACGCCACACTCCCGCCGCTCTCTTTCAGTCTGCGCTGCGGGCTCAGCAGATCTCCAGCCTGGAGGAGACGGTTGCGACCATGCAGGCAGACTTTGAGAAGTCCCTGAGCGCCAACGCCGCCTCCCAGAAGGAGCTGCAGGAGGGCCTGGTGTCGGCCAAGCACGAACAGCTGCGTGTTCAGGAGCAGCTCTCCCTCGCCGAGAAGGTACCGACCTCCGAGGCCAGCCCGCTTGGCTAATGCAGAGGCAGCCGTGTAAGACAATAAGGACGATTCTAAGTGAGCTTAATTTACTGGTGATGTCTCATTTGAGTCGTATGCTTATCGGCAGTGGTGGACGAAGTACAGCAATTATGTACTTGAGTAAAAGTACAGTTACATTGCATTGAATATTACTCAAGTAAAAGTAAAAGTATTCACCTCAATTTTTTACTTGAGTAGAAGTACAAAAGTATCTGCCTTCAAAAATACTTAAGTATTAAAAGTAAAAGTAAAAACTTTTTTTTCTTAGCGTCATATCAAAACCCCTAGGCCTACTCGATCAACAAGTGAACAACGAAACAGTGCCTTACATTTGCCTAGCAAACACAAAATACTCAAAACTATATTATATTTAAGTACGACCAAGTGCTTTTGAAGCAACAACACAAAAAGCATTCATTCAAGTTTCATTATTTTATTTTTCATTCATTTCGCTTGTCATAAAACTAATAACAAATAACAAACACCATCACAACTGATGAAAATCAATAAAAACACAACTGATAAATCATTCACTATAAACATTACATTTGATGAAGCATTACCTAAGTTTTGAAGAGGCGATACAGTAGGCCTATATGAAGAGGTTATACGTTGTCCACCACATGGCGGGATAGGGAAGCTTAGCACATAGAACTAGAACTGTGTGCAGCCCAACCAACTGAACTCATAATATTAAACTTGGCCAAATAATTAATAATTATTATTATACCACAGTTAGTTCCGACCCTACAATGTGATTGGCTGAGAGGCGATCTAGGAGTGCCAATATTACACGTTATAGCACTGTAACCGAAACTCTCCATGTATTACTCCGCCACATACAGGTAACCTAGCAACGCAGCAGCGTTTACAGGCCAAACAGCGCAACTACAAACAAGCAGCAACATTATCAAAATGAATTACAGGGAGTTCGTTAAATATATTGGCTTCGAAAGCATTTGTTTCAATCTGAAACTGGAGGATGAAGCTATAAATGACCAGCCTGATTCCTCCAATGAGCCAAGGTTTGTCACGCTTACAAACAATGATTTGGATGGGCTGGAAATGCAGAGAAACGAAGTTAATACCGTAAAACAAACGTCCTGGGCTCTTAATGTATTTACATCCTGGTTAAAGAGCAACGACATTGCAGTCGATTTTAGTATTATCAACACAAATGAAATGAATCAGCTTTTACGACGTTTTTATGGATCCGTCAGAAACGTGAAGGGAGACTTATATAGCATCAGCAGCGTCGTTGGTTTAAGAGCTGGACTGAACAGATACCTGAACGAACCTCCAATCAGCAGTGGATGGACAATAATTGTTGTACTTTATTTTTAATAAATACAACTTAATCAACAGTTGTTTTTGTGTATATTTACCTCTATAATATTTATTGGGTAAGGCTGTTCCAGTGTTGTTTAAGTTTAGCAGCGAGCCATTGAATGGAACTATTTTAACTGGCGGAGTGTTTTTAACCAAACAGGTCGTATTTTCTCGTCCTCATTAACTCAAAATCTTTCAATAAACAGCGATAATTGAACTGTGGTATAATCACAATACACTCGAGGTTCGTGCTATAACGGGTAATATTGGCACTGTGCTGATCTACGGCACTCGGCCTACGACCGCAGCGCCAATATTACACGTTATAGCACGAACCTCGAGTGTATTATTGCTTAAATAATTAATATAATAATAATAATTTTAATAATTTTGCTACGCTTCGCTCATATTTGCTTGCCTTCGCCTCCCTCATAGGAATGAATTGCGAAGTTCGCTTCGCTTGGCCAAATTCGCGTGTATGTGTCCCCGGCTTTAACGTTTGATGTGGGAGTCTCCTGTGTTAAACTGGTGCTTAGCATCTCCACAGATTGCAATTTGGGTACTAGCACATTGCTTTGAATAAAAGCATCTGTTAAAAGTTGTGTATTTCAATGTGATATAATTAACCAGGGTATATAAACCATAAACCACCCTGTTGGTAGTACTCATCTAATGGCGAACTTACCTCGATGTGTTTTTTCAAGTTTGACGGCGAGTTAATAAATGATGACCGTGATGTGTTCTTCGGAATGCAGAGGAGACACTTGAAGGAATACGAATCATTTTTCTTTTCGAGGTATTAAAACAATTCGGCTAAATAAGTCCAGGGGTGTTGGGGAAAGCCATCTGTTGCAGCCGTGTCAGATCCTCAGCCAATTAGCGTACAAATCTTAATCTCTTACTGAGCGCTGATTGGTTATAGTCTTTTATTAAGCGTTGATTTAAAAATAGAAAAGGAACGAGATGTTTCTGTAAATGTAACGAAGTGAAAAGTAAAAAGTTTCGCTTTGAAATGTAGTGAAGTAAAAGTATAAGGTCTTACCAAATAAAAGTACTTGAGTAAAGTACAGATACATGGAAATGTTACTTAAGTACAGTAACGAATTACATTTACTTCGTTACTGTCCACCACTGCTTATCGGCATAAAATAATTACAATAGTCTTTATTTATAAGGCACATTTTCATTTTCGGTCCAAAATCCCAAGATGGTAAAGAGGAAAGAGGATTTGAAATAGATTAAAAGGATAGCATTACTACAGATGATGAAACTGAATAAAATGTCAAATAAAATACTGTGCCTAAGCAAGCAGAGTTTTTGGGGGATTTCTGTATTCTCTGGAGCACTGTTCAGGAGTTTAGGGGGTATATAAGAAAAATATCTTCTTCTAATAGAGTTGCATGTGATCTTTGGGATTATTAGTAGGCCTACCTGAGGTGAGGGTTCAGAGTGCTCTCTAATCCTTGAAGAGATCAGAAAGATATAGGCTAGGCTTTAAGGGCTTTCAGTGTCATAAACACGACTTTGTAGTCGATGCAGAAGTTAACATATGACCCCAGTGTGCCCTGGCAATGTCCAGTGTGTGATAATTAAGCATACAGCTCATCTTTCAAGCCCCAATCCAATCTTTTCTACTTAAGGGCATCCATGTACTGCTGATGGGCTAGACTTCTGTCTAGATGTTCAGGTCTGTCACTGAACTCTCCTACTGTGTGCACACATAATCTAATGTATGAAACCAGCTTCTCCTATGTGTGCTTGTGTTATTCAGGAGCTGGAAAAAAAGTTTCAGCAGACTGCTGCATATCGTAACATGAAGGAGATCCTTGGGAAGAAGAATGACCAGATTAAGGAACTTAGGAAAAGACTACAGAGGTTAGAGGTCCTGAGTGATGGTGTGTGTGTGTGTGTGTGTGTGTGTGTGTGTGTGTGTGTGTGTGTGTGTGTGTGTGTGTGTGTGTGTGTGTGTGTGTATTGTACAAAGAATGTGAAGTGTGAAGACTATCATATTTTAGTTTATTTAATCAGCCAATGACAGCCAATGAATCAGCCAATGTGTTTGAAGAGCAAAAGAAAGGAATTGAAAATGTGTGCGATATTAATAGTTTTGCCAGATGGATAATATAATGAGTGAGACATTTTCTATTGCAACACGTTTCTCCAAACCATAATATTGACTCCCTATTAAGCCTCCCTGTAGTGTTCTCACCATGATAAATGTTTGTGTTGTTTTTGACTGTTCAGATGAGCCTCTTAGAGGAAACCAAGACAGGATTAGCTCAGCCTGCTAGAAGGAAGTCTGTAGCAGGAAGGGAGAGGCAGTTCACACACTTCATTTGGGCTTTCAAAAAATAGTTCTGGTTCGGTTTTGAACACTGGAGCAATCACTGAAATTACGCTGATCTTACATCACGGTCCCTAATACATTCTCAGCATCTTACAATTATACTGTAGGTCATTAGAAGGATATTAAGAAGTAGCCTAATTAGATATTTTTTTATAACCAGAAATATATGCCGGGTGAGTCATCAGTGGTTTAAGCATTTGCCCAAGTCTCATAAATGGGCACTTCCTCTTATGTCCTCTGCCTTCTTTCTCAAGGGGCCCGGTGGGGTTCGTACCAGGGATTGTGCTCTCATTCCACTGGTATACTCTTCAAACGGTTCCTCCATGATTCCTTGTGCAGTGTCTCTCCTTGGGTGCATATATTGACCATGAATGAATGAGGCTGGGCTCCGATGGTCTTACGACATGCCCTGGTGTTAAGGTCCCCTAAATAATGGACCTGGGTTATGGCAGCTGAATCAATCAATCAATCAAAGTTTATTTGTATAGCGCTTTTCACAACACATGTTGTCACAAAGCGCCTTACAGGATTTAAAAGGTTAACAATACTACGGGTCCAGAACCCTAATGAGCAAGCCAAGGGCGACAGTGGCGAGGAAAAACTCCCTAAGATAGTGGGGAATAGGAAGAAACCTCGGGAGAACCAAGACTCAAAAGGGAACCCATCCTCCATTGGGCGGCCCGTTAACACACAGATTACACAAAATACAGACAAATACACAAGTCACACACAAATCACACAATCAGACTAAGTAAAGGTAAAAATGAAAGTTCTGGGTTATGATATTGTCACTGTAAATGTCTGTTGATGAACGCCAGGCTTTCATTCCGTGTCGGAGCAGCGATGCTGGTATTGTAGGCTCCGACTGCAATGTTACTCTCCAGGTGAACCTCGGAGAAAAGATACGAGATGTAGTAAATATGTAACAGATTAATCAAAGGCCAAACTAAACAGATGAGTCTTTAATCGAGTTTTAAACATTGAGACTGTGTCTGAGTCCCGAATAGAGGCAGGAAGATTATTCCACAATTGTGGAGCTTTAAAAGAAAAGGCTCTTCCACCTGCTGTGATCTTTTTGATCCTAGGAACAGTTAATAACCCTGCGTCCTGCGAGCGAAGTGAACGCGCTGGGTTATATTGTTCAATAAGTTCACTAAGATAGTCTGGAGCTGAATGTCCCCCATACCACTACATCTTCCCCATTGGCATATACTGTTGAGACTAAGCAAGATGGGACCATAGCCTTCATGCCAAGAGTGTGCAATCATTTTGGTGCAGTTGGAACCAGGGTTCATCAGACCAAACAAATTGTTTTCATTTGTTAGTCATTCAGTACTTCAGTGCTTGTGTATCTCTTAGAAACACAAAGTAAACATTTTGGTGATGTGTCCTGTGTTCTAGTCGATTCGTAGGCCATTTTCACAGAGCATAGCAGCTGCACGATTTGGGTGATGATCAAACCCGCCCTCCTGGTGCCCTTGATCTTGAATTTCTTAAGGAAATGCTTGAAACTCATTTTCTGTATTCTGTTTGTATGCTAAGGAAGTGGAGTTACTGATGCATGCACCTGCTTCTTTGTATGCAAATAATGTTTCTGGTTTCCCAGGCCCTGATTTAAATGTCTAAAAATGTGCAAATTTAATAACAACCACAAAAAATGACCAAAAATGAACTGATGTACTAACATTTTCTATAGATGATCATGAAATGAGCAAAATGAAACCTTTGTCTGTCTTCGGTTAGTGATGAACTCAAGATAATGGATCGCGTCTTTCAAATGAGTAAAATAACGTTTATTTTTGTGGGTTAGTACATAAAACGATGCGGTTTGGTAATCACGTCTCAGACATGGAGTACATCATGGGTCACTACTCTCTAATATGTCTTCTTTGGCCAGTGTCATTAGGAAGAATAACATTGTTTCACTGTTAACCCAGACCATACCGATCTCCCAGTCTAACCTGTGCTTGCTTTAAAATGTATCTTCCTACACGTTGCTATATTGCAGGATTACTCTAAGCCCACTCTACTTCCACATCTGATCAGCAGCTCTTGGTTGAAGCTCAAAGGGGACGTAACGTCGTCAGCTGTAGCACTAAGGCTATATAACAGCCCATTAGATATCTGATCTGCACCCTCTGTTGCTGCTTTTAAATCAAGATAGTGATGGTGAAACGGGTAGTGATGGTAAGATAGACGAGCTTTGATCTCGTGCATGGAGTGAAGGTCAAACAGGATATTTTCTGAAAGCAGCTTTCTAGCGCAAAACATTCTGGCTACAAAACTATTATGTAAAAGGCTATAGGTATATTACATTTTGCCTCCATGTGTCATATATGGTTTTGAATTAAACATCAGTTGACATTTGTATATACACACTGAATGACACCTACCATTTCACAATTCCATGTGGAAATTAGACCCCAGAATGCAGCAAAAAATCAGGTGAGGACATTTTCCATAGATCAGTCTCAGTGTGAATCCACATTAGATGGATCTGAATGACTCAGGGGATCTGAATGACTATGATCTTTGTTAGACTAGTCAGAGTCAATATTTCAAAAAGCCGCCAACCTTTTAGAGTATTCTGGTATTGAGGATATGCTGTGAATGGTGTGAGCACGGAAAAACACCCAGCAAACTGGGATCCTGTAGATATAACGGACTCGATGAAAGGGGTCAGAGGAAGATGTCCAGAATCACTCTGATGAACAGGCAGTGAACAATTGAGCAAATTGCATATAATGCTAGTGAACCCAGCTAATAAGAATACATTGCACATTATTCCTTAGCATGGATGGATGGATGAATTTGGCACAAGCAGTATGACTCTATGAGCCTTTCCTGTCAGGTGTCAACAGTTCCGGCTGGTGAATGAGGAGTAATGGTGTAGGAGTTTTCAAGCTAACTATCAAGTTGAAAGAGGTGTGCTCAAGCAGGGAAGGATACAGATTAAGTGTTTGGGCCCCTAAGTACTGGAATCTTAGGTTTTAATATCTCTACTGGTTTGTTTGTCTTCCTTTCCTTACAGATATGAGACTGATGAGTGAAATACAGTGCCTACACTACACAAAGGAGGAAATTTTATGGACACAGGAGAACTACGGTTCTTTCCTTTATGCCATACACAAGAAGGCATGGGACCAAAGACTGAATCACAAGCAGGACAAAATGGGACTGTTAGTATAGAATTTCAGCTACTTTTAAGTTCCTCTTCAGAAAGAACTACCCTTCAGAATAAGGCTTTAAACCTCGTACCTGATGTAATGTTTTTAGAGCCTTTAACAGTATTGCTTAGTTGCATCTGAGTATTTTGTAGTTCTTACTGCTTGAGATTCTTGAGATGTGTGTGGCGTACTGTCTATAATAATCCTATGAGTGCACCACCATATGTACTGAATGACTATGTTCGGTTCAGACAATGCGGCTCTGACCAAAGCTTTGCTTTGATCTGTTGTACAGAGGAATCTATTTCTTTCATTGGTCAGTTATCAATTATTGTCAATTATTGTGTCTTAATGTTATCATCTGTCCAGTCCTCCATTTTGTATTTGGAGGTTTTTTTTTTTTTTTGGAAATTTATGAAATTTTCCATTCTTCCACTATTCAAGCCTCATGTTGTAACGTTTCATCAATATCAATATTTCAAAACCAGAAATTATATGTTTTCCATTCCATAGCAGACCAACTAGAATGTCCATACTAGAAAAATTAAAACATGGAAAAAAAACACTATGAAAAAATATTGCACACCTGGGTGGTAGCACGAGTATATTTCAGAGTATGCTTGCCTTAGATCTGCACAATAAATCACTTATTAATTATTGTCAGAATATTGACTTCTGCCGTGTTGAGATATTACTGCCACAATATTGGCAAAATACTCAAATATGTACTGTAACTGAACATAATTACAAATTTGAAAGGTTTTCATTGTTTCACCATGAGTCTTCTTTGGGTGTTCTGGCAATGAACAAAGACATATGATGTCACAATTGTAAGTACTTTATAAGTAAAATATAACACAGACCGATAATTAACATGTCACATTAGGTGACGAGTGTAAAGTATATTTTATCAGTACTGTCCAGACCTTACTTACAATGTATTTTGACAGTAACCATTGGCAGACTGATGCTAGATTTATACTTTGTCAAAAATGACATAATTGTGGCAGAAATTGTGGCTACTCTTGTCTTCTTCTTTTTCTTCTTCTTCTTTCGGCAATTCCCGTTTAGGGGTCGCCACAGCGGATCAAACTCCTCCATCTGGCCCTGTCCTGAGTGTCTTCCACTGACCCATCAGCCACTCTCATATCCTCTACCACTGCATCCATAAACCTCCTCTTAGGTCTACCTCTCCTCCTCTTGCCAGGAAGTTCCATCCTCAAGACCCTCCTACCAATATATCTCTCCTCCCTCCTCTGTACATGTACAAACCATCTCAATCTCGCTTCTCTAACTTTATCTCCAAAACATGCTACATGTGCTGATCCTCTAATAAACTCTTTTCTGATCCTATCCTTCCTCGTCACTCCAAATGAGAATCTCAACATCTTCATCTCAGACACCTCCATCTCCCTCACCAGTCTCTTTGTCAGTGCCACTGTCTCCAGTCCATACAACATTGCAGGTCTCACTACCTTCTATCACAGATCACCCCAGACACATTATGCCATCCATAAATTCTAATTATTAAAAATTATTATTATTCAAATTATTATCCATAAATTCAATTATTCAAATTGTGGCTACTCTTATGCTGCTGTTAAATGTATTACTTATTCATAGTTACTAGCAGCCTACCAAATGCATTGATGTTAGGTTACAACAAGCTAACAAATTCTTTTCACAGTTAGAGCTCCTAATGTGTGTTTGATTTGCCAACTTTGCATTCAAAGATGGGAAATGTTGAGAGATATTCAGAAATATTCAGAAGTTCCCAGCCAAAACTGAAAGTAGGAAGAAAAAAAGTTTAACTGAAACTGCAATTAATTTCCCAACAGTTGATCGTCACAAACTCCGCTCAAACGTAAAATGTACCATGACATTATTCTGGGTGAGTCAAGGCCACTTATCAGTGAAATACCAATGAATGCCCAGGGACTCTACAATCACATTGAACTGTGATGCAGAAATGAAAAGGGCAGCAACCTCCCAGTACCTCCTTAGTGTCAGGTCCTCAAGATCAGACGAATGGGAACACAACAAGCCATAAACATACCTGTCCTGCCGTAAGATACCCACTAGGCAGAATAAACTGGCCAAGAGAAGATCTGGATGAACCCAACATCAAGACCAGAAACCTCCTCACAATGCATGGGTTAAATGACACCAGAGAAGACCCAAGATCTAGGAACCCCTGAGACGATCCAGCACCTAGTAGCAGGACGCAAAACGCTGGAAGAGAAAACCTACACTGTGAGACAACCAAGTGTCGGGGATCATGTACAGGAACCTATGCAAGGCAAGACACCCCTACGTCCAAATGGGAGGAACCACAGAGAGTGGGAGAGAGCAACAAGGCGATCCTGTGAGACCTCTTGATCCAGAAAGATAAAAACATCATGATGGTGGACATTTTATGTTCTATGTGTATTTGAAACCCTTATTTGATAGACCTGGTATGACATTGTCTAAAAACACATCCACTTGCAATTGCATTTTAAAGGATGTTTGTATAGAAGGAGCATATAGGCACAGTTTTTTTACCATGCCTATGAATATCATAAAACCTTTTTATTTCAAGTAGATTCTGGTCATTTTACTTTGTGTTTACATATAAAGAAGTTATTTTCATTCATGTGAATGTGGAAGGTTAATGCCAAGGTAGTCTCAATTTTGCCCTCTGTCTGTTAGTGGTTATGTCTTCAGTAGCAATACTGCTGCTGTCTGTCTGTTCTTTCAACATAGCTCATCTATGAATGAATCAGCACTTTGTGATTTGACTCAGTTAAATCAAACCAAGTAGGTTATCTGCAAGAGGCCTGGGAGCTTGAGTTCTGCACAGTATCTTAGATGTTCCCAGGACTGCACTCTGCATGGAGATCTTGGACATTGGTTGTGGAATCTGCTGGACCCATTCTCCCAGTGTATGCATCATCGCTCCTACTGGTCCAGTTATGATGGGAAACACGGTTGCTTTCACTTTCCATATCTTTCCCAGCTACATCTATCACTACAGGCCTCCTGTTTGTCCATCAGAATCTATCATGCATCTGTTGCCAAGGGCATTTGTTTTATTGGCAAGTCTTTCTGGCCCTGGTCATTTTTTTTTGACAAATCTGCATTTGGCTTGATCATTTTTAATGTGAGATCATTGTTGGCATGGTTACAGCTCCTACCAATAAGACTTTCTCAATGTTTTTAGTGAAACTAAAAGCCACACTGCCCTCAAACTACCTGTGAAACTGTGGTAATATGTGCACGTGTGCGTATGCTCTGTGTGTGTGTGTGTGTGTGTGTGTGTGTGTGGTGAATGTCTGTTCTGAGGTATGAGACCATGAGAATACGTTAACTGCTCTTTTACACACATTTGGTGCATTACTTTTGAAACTTCTATGGTGGTGCCATGACCTGTTGGTATCCGGAGACCCACTGGTTACGTTCTGGAACCATCTTTCTCTGTGAGACAGTAGTAGATGGAATTAGGAGTGCAGCTGTTCCTGAGATACTGAACCATCACGGCGGGCTCCAGAAATCATACCATAATCAAAGTCATGTATCTTCACTCTTCTAATGTTAGCTGCTACGGAAACTAAATATTTGGACTACACCAAGGTTACAATATTGTGCTGCAGTCACATGGTTTTGTTTTGAGCAGTAGATGCACGCCCTTTGACCCTTTGGCCACTTAAATCCAGTGGCCTTACACTGAAGCTTGTGTAGTTTCACTAGTTAAATATCTAATACTACTTTCAACTGCTGCAATAATTATAACTAGTGCCATTATAACTATCTGAGTTTCCTTCTCATAAAATACCATCCAGTCTCACTGTCCAGAATCTGTGACTGTCTATCAGACATGTCTATTTCCAGGAATTTACAGGTACTCGGAGGACCTCAAAGCAGCACCTAATCGCTGGGAGATTTATGACCGGCTGTCTCCGTCAACTGACAACGATCACTGTTGATGCAAAGAGTAAATCTCGGTGTGCAGTGTACCCGGCAGACAGGAAGTGTTTGATTGTGGCTCTGCTTTACTTTTTTCTTTTTTTCTTTCTTTTTTTAATACATTCCCCTACTTGCCAGCCTATAGTCACTAGCATCGGCATCCCATAAAACGAGCCTACAGTGGCCATGGCAGACATGGTTAGCAGAGCGGAGTCGCACGCAGCTAATATTCCAATAGCTTAACAGAACAATAAGGGGAAATCAAAAATAGAGATGTAAAAGCAGTCCAAGTTAAAACCAGAGCAAAAAGACATACAGGCAAGCAAATCACGTAAGGGCTAGACCAAAAGCAAAAATAGAGAAGTTCGAAATAACCCAGAATATCCAGAGAAGAATATTACAAATACTATACAAACCACCGGGCAAGTCTTGAATAACAGTAGCCAGAGCATGTGAGCTTAAATAGGTAGCATAATCACTGAAACTATAGGTACAGATTTAATAGACTGGACAGCTAAACCAAACCAGGGAATTCTGGGATGTGTAGTCCTCCTGGGTTGGGATAGGCACTGAAGATGTGACAGGTCAAGACTTCTCATTTTTCACGGTTCATGGTTTTGGTGGCGATTGTCACATGTTCAGGTGAACATAGTGCCGAGTTCTGCTGGAAGCCAGCTCATACTACTCAGATCCGACCTAATTACGTACGTACTGTCTATGCAAATAAGTAACGTTTCATAACAAAGCACTTTAAATCCATGTTGGGTGAGTTTCCTTGAATGACAATAACTTCACCACAAAAGTCACAGTGAGTCTGGGATGTGAGACCTGTTTTTTACACCTTACTAGCAGATCTAAAGGCACACTTACACATGCATTGTTTCCGTGCCTACAGCTTTGTCACACCATCTTCTGTAGTCATTTAGAGATTAGTCCAAGAACCACGAGATGGTTCTCACTTTCAGCAGTTCTCACGGATGCCCAGACTTGTTCATCCACCGTTACTGGTGAAAGTTTCCGTTTGCCCTGTCTGTTAGTGGTTATGCCTGTCATTAGTAGCAGCATCTGCGTCTTATGTCTGAGAATCTATGAATGATTCAGCACAGTATAACTAAACTCAAAAGCCTGGATAGTGAGGTGGCTGTACTCAATCCTGTACACAGCAGTTGGAGTCGGAACTGTAGATGGAGTTGGTCTTTTTGGATTTGCCCCGTGTTTCCTTTAAGATGTTCTGCTTACCTGGTTACAAACGTTGCCTGTCCTGACTTCAGTGTACTCTTTGGAAACTCACTTCAACTTATAATTGCATACAAGCATTGTGCTTCCTCTTATCTAAAACTTTTCTATATAAATGTTTGTAAAGTACACATGCATAATTATTTTTTTAGAAGTGCATTAATTGCTTTCTAGAACATGGAATAAAAGCTTACTTTGAATGCAGCCATTATGTTTTGTAAGGGAAGGTTCCCCACAGGGTCGTGAAACAGCTATCTTAGGTATATGTCATCAGTCATGCATCCTTTCACAGGTTCAGATTCTCATATTCAAACACCAACTTAACCGGACTGTGACAGTTGTGTTTTGTGGTGTGTTGTGGTCATTCTCACAACACGTTGTCTTGTTTCGTGACAACAGAAACATTCTTCCTTTCCAAAGAACATAAAGAAGTCAGGGTTTTGGTAGTGAAAAGTCCCCATCGGGGGCCCCTAGGATGTTTATATATCAGAGCTTCAGTCCTAGTGACATCTGTGCTACATGAGTTTCCTTACAAATTCTTACAGGAAATGCATACAGAGGCCTTCATCTGTTCAGAACACCTCACATCTAGTGTCGACAGGTGGCCTCACAACTGTATATATGTGCAGGATTACGCAGGCTTCGACCTGTAAAAAGCAATGCTATAGTATTGTAGTTTTTAGGAGGATTAACTAATAATAGACCTTCCCAGTGACCTGTGGCATACCCTTCTGTGAACTTGGATAGCTGCTTCTCTCATTGACCTGCCTGAAAAAAACACATAGCAGTGACTTTGGTCATTACTTTCCACCTTTGCCACAATGTCCCTATTTTGTATGGACATTGTGGCAAAGTTCTGGTTAAGTTTCCCTCTATCTTCTGTCATATTTTCTTCTTTGCAGGCTCTTTTCCGGGAGACCTCCATTCAAGTCAGCAGGAGTACTATAGCAGAGTGGTGGTCACTGTACCCGTCTGTCCTTGACTATTTACTGTTACGCATGATATGCACAGAACATCCGCAACCCCAACTGGTATTTCCCCTGAAGTGAAAAACACATACTGTACTCCTTTCACCTTCATTTACACTAGACTCTCGTTGGTAGTGATGACTAATTTGTGTTTGGATAATGATTTAAAGATGTGCTTCTCAATCCCATAAGCCTCCCTGTCATCACACATTTCCCCAATCACAGCTGACACACACATATGACCAGAGAAACGGAGTAAAACAAGGCGGAAAGCATTAAAAAAAAAGAGTGTGGAGGATTCCTAAAGGCGGACTGCTGAACAGTGGATTAAAACCCCTTGGTGTGAATGACTAATGACTATCCACTATCAAGAACTTCCATATTGTTTGACCCAGAACTTGAACCGCATTACTGTAGTGGTGCTTGTATCATTTACTTTGTAAGGTGAATCTTTGAAAGCCTGCGTACCTTCCTGTAAATGACATGCCTGAAATGATCCGGGCTCCTCCTATTCATATTGTTTTTGCCCCTCCGTGTTCTCTGGGCTTCAGATAACGGCTGACTGGTTTACATTCTAAATTTCAGTTAGTCTTGGAGTCAGTGGATAAGTAGAGTCTCAGCTGTCATGGTACTGTATAGACCACAGGTACCCACTCTCCCTTTGTGTTCAGTAATGAAACCAACCGTAGTCGTGTTTCTTTTTTAGTCACTCAGTGCTGCACTCTCCTGAGCACATGCTGTTATTCTTGAGTAAGCAAACATGCACATTTTTTGCAAAGCCACACTAGAGGATCAGCAGAACATACATACGCTCTCCTGAGTTAGTTTAATATAAAGAGAAGTCACGTGGTTCGAGTGACATGCTTTATAACACTGTGGCTACACGTAGGAGGGACTACACTAGATGCTTCCAACTGCTTCAGAAATCTACACTCTGGCCCCAGTTTGCCTTCATACCTTTTCACTGTGAGTATATCCATTAAAGTTCTTCAGTTTCTTTTAGATAATCACTTTTGTTCTAGGTTTTCCAACAAAAATTGCAATGCTTAGAATATTGCTCATTAATTCTGTTTTTCCTCCAATGTTGAAAGAGCATGCATTTTAAAGCTGTTTGTCTTTTTGTAGAAAGTTTGCAAGAAAATAAAAAATCTAATGGTAAAGGATTAATTAAGTATAACTACATTAATGAGATTCTGGAGATCTACAGAAACCGAAATCATCTGTGTCTAATTTCTTATTAGGTAAAATGGATTCCATGATTGACACAACAACTGAGTCCTGGTCAGACTATGTACGTATTTGTTTTTTATTACATTTATTACATTATGACAAAACATGCCTGTTTGTGCTTCTCAACCTGTTGCGAGCTTCACCAGAGGTAGCAGGGCAGGGGATGTACGAACCAAAAAACCAAACTAACCAAATAAACAAAAAAACAATTCGCACAACGCTGCTTACAGTCAAGGTGAGAAGGAAGGAACACACACACACACACACACACACACACTGAGCGTCTTCCACGCGCTTCAGTGATCCGTCTGCTACTCCACTAGTTTCTGCTGTGCTTGTGTGTTGTTTATGCATGAAGATCCACAGCTATAGATCAGCCAACCTCTGTGTGCATGGTTTTCACATGAATGGCTCATGCCCTATGAAATATTTCAACAGATCTATATTCAAGCATGTTTTTTAATAACCACATATGCTGTTGTCTAGTCAATCTGGCGTCGCCCATTAATTTTTTTTCAGTGGGTGTTCGGCGTGACATTTTGACATTTGCAGAAATATTTTTGTGTAGTATGTCAATTTTAATTCTTATCATGATTCTTCTCCTCTGGGCTTTTTTTCCACAAATGCAACAGCTTTTTAGAGATCAATGGTATTGATAGTCATAAACCGTCATGTTGTGAAATTGCAATTATTACAAAGAAAAAAGCACTTTCCATTGCATGCGTCACTCGTACCTGTATCTGACCTCAATATCTGTCAGCATATGAAGTCGTTCTGTTTCTGAAGCACACGGGGGGCCCACTTATGTGGCCCGCTTACGTGGCCCCCCCGGGGTCGCTCACGGGGAGGATGTGGTGCGCTAGTGGTTTCACTGTCAGTCGCACAGAACACCTGCGATTCTGGAGCATGTTTTGGAAAGATGGAGCTCAGAGCCGACTTGACACTGTCGGTGAAACTGACAGACTGTTGGCTTTCACCAAAGCCCAAGCACAGGAAACCCAGCACATTTGTACTGTGAGAGGAGCGTGTGAAACTCGTTATGGCTTGAAAGTCTGAGCTGGCATAAAGAAGGAAGCGGAGATAATGTGATGACTCACAGCCTAAAACGATAAAGGCACAGGGCACCAATGCCAATAACACATACATGGCAAAACACTTGCCGAAACTAGGAAAAAACTCACGCCATCTGCATAACGGTGTCAAACTACTGATCAGAAACGTCAGCACCAGGTTGAACAAAACCTAACTGAGGTTTAAAAGATGCAAGCTACTGGCTTCTTCCCTTCTGCTCCAAACTCTGTGGTAATGTGGTTATTTGTTCTTTTTTCCCCCCTTTTTTAAGGCATCAAATGAAACCACAGACTACGAACATCCAGATGACAGCGGCATCTGTGACAAGAGCTGGGTGAGGGCCTTCCGCACCTCCTATGAGCCACCGCTCTACTGGATCATCTTTGTACTGGGAGCTCTGGGCAATCTGCTCGTGGTGTGGATCTACAAGACCGTGCGCAATCGCCTTAAGACCATGACGGACGTCTACCTGATGAACCTGGCGATAGCAGATCTCCTCTTCCTGGGCACCCTGCCCTTCTGGACCACCGATGCCACCAAGGGCTGGGTGTTTGGCCTCAACATCTGCAAGGCCGTGTCTGCCGTCTATAAGATCAACTTCTTCGCCGGCATGCTCCTGCTCACGTGCATCAGCGTAGACCGCTACATAGCGATCGTCTGCGTGACCGCGGCCCAAAACTTCAAGAAAAGGCGCATGTTTTACAGTAAGCTGGCCTGCATGTGCGTGTGGCTGGTCTCCTGCCTCCTGTCTCTCCCCGAGTTCCTGTTGGCTCAGGTGAAGAAGAACCTTAGTGGCATAAGCACTTGCAGCCTGGTCTATCCCACAGAGGACAACAACCTTACGAAAGTCCTGGTCCTCTCCTTACAAATCTCTGTAGGCTTCTGTCTCCCCCTGCTGGTCATGGTGTTGTGCTATTCCGTGATTATCCGCACCCTGATTCAGGCTCGCAACTTCGAAAAGCACAAAGCACTGAGGGTCATCTTCGCCGTTGTGGCAGCGTTCGTTCTCTCTCAGCTGCCATACAATGTACATTTGATGATGGAGGCGTGGCAAGCTAATAACGCCACCATCACAGACTGTGAGGTCATGAAGATGTTCGACGTGGCTGGACAGGTTGTGAAGAGTCTGGCCTACACACACTGCTGCCTGAACCCTATCCTGTATGCCTTCATTGGGGTTCGCTTCCGGAAGGATCTACTGAACCTGTGTCAGTGCTTGACCGCTGGGCTGAGTGGGACCCACAAACCCCAAGCGGTTCCCAAGAGACCGTCTGTCATGTCTGACACCGACACAACTCCTGCACTGTCTTTGTAATCAGCTGGCAGCCGGCTCCGGATTGGCTGACGTCCTGTCCAAGGATGAGCCAATCATATTCCAGTTACCAATTACCTATGACACCATCTTATCATCTTTGTGCTTGTGTGTATCATCGAAACAAATACACAAGTTACTCTGGGAACTGAACAACCTCTCACATTTGACGCACTCTTTTGCTGTGATCACAGAAATGTTTTCCTGAATATGTGGGCCTTAACTGGTATTACTGGTAATTACCATCCATAACCAGATCAGTAAAATTGCTGTGCTGATGAGAGAATATCCCATGTGTCAGAATATTATGTAGCATAGTGCTTTGTTCTTGGCAAATGTAGAAATATTATACTCAGTTGTTTTTACATTTAGGGTTTAGAGAGAACACTGTATATTTTTGTAAATAAGTCTGTAAGGGACAATGTAGATTACTGTGTTTATAATGGTCTGTACGTCTGTTCCCAAATAAAACACACCATAAGAAATATGTCATATCTGTACTTCTTTCTGAAAATTCTAAAAATGTTTTTCATTTTTAATAAATTCAAGAAGGATGTTGTCTTTGTTGTCACAAACTATCAATAACTCTTTGTTCTTGATTTGACAGTAACAGCAATATATACTGTGCTTGAAATTAGACTGTAGCTCTTTAATGACTTGGTCACATTATTACCTGCTCATTCACCCGATTATTCATTTAAAAAAATCAGATAAGAAGTGTGTTTTCACCTCTGTCATGAGAAAGCCACATGGTGTTTTTGGCCGTGCCAACGTATTTCTGTGGTGGGAGAAAAGTTTGAGTGTGGCTTCTCTTCTCCACAGGGTTTTCTTGATATGACGGGCTGTCTGCTCACTATAACATTTACCCTTTGAAACTGCTTTGGCGGGCAAGGTTCAGTGCATATTGGTAGTGGGTGCATGACAAAGCATTTTGTTTCCTCATAGGTTATTTCTTTGTATAATGCGCCCACTCAATACGATCGCTGTGGTCTGTTATTCAGCATTATTTAGCACTTGGCTCCGAGACTGGAATGTTTTGAGAATGGAATCAAAATTGGAAAAAAGTTTATTTAATGAAAAAGATGGCTTACCAGTTAGTGCACTGCCGTTGGAAAACGTGAAAAAGCAATACGGCAAATCTGCTGTCATGGGCCCAAAAAGTGTAACGACAGAAAGAAGACACGACACGGAGGAGTCCAACTCCAGAGAAAGGTCAGGCACTGGGACATGAGTGTGACACAGGAAGAGACCACAGAGGAATGAACGCTCGGTACGTAACATGGTTAGAAATTCTTCGAGGAAGTGTGGACATGAGGTTTATATAGGGGTGGAGCGGTCCAGATGAGGACCAGGTGGGTAATATTCTGGTGACACGGATCATGACGTTTTGAGATGTTTCCCCCTCTAGAGGGGGCTATGGAGTCTGAAGGGCTGAGGTCAGGAGTCTGAGTCGTGACCAAAAGGCAAGGTAAGGTAAGGTAAGGTAAACGGTGTGTGTGTGGAGTCCATGGCTGTGTTGGGCTGGGAGGCCAGGTGTGGACCTTCAACAGCTACAGAATGTGCAGTTTTCTTAGCTGTAGAATTTCACAGAGATTTTTATTAGGAATATATCATTCAGGCAAGGACAAGTTCTCTGTCTCCACCTCTATGACGATAATCAAAGTAAAGGACACGTGAGCATCTGTCTGAGACCCTCGTGCACACGCAGGTAAAACACACGTGCCAGTTAGCTTATTCCTCACATATCAGCCTCCATCTCACTGACCAGGACCACACTGCCACGGTGCTTTACAGGAGGAGTCTGTGAAACGGAATACACCTGTCACAGACGTGGACGGTCCAGAGCAAAGGAGGGACGTCCTTCCCTGTGACTACTGATGGTGGTGTACGACGAGCTTTCCAGCCATTAGGTTTGCAACACCTTCAAAACGAACAAATGGCCTCTGTGTCCTCGGCTATGTTTGGCTCTAACCCAAAAACCTCACTGTCTACAAATCCTACCTCTTATGCTCACTAATACGTCCTCGCTAATCCAGTCAAAGAACCGAAGAGTGTGAAATAGAAATGAAATACTTGACGATAACACACCTGTTCAGTTCCATGAGGTAATTACCGAGCTTTCCTTTAGTTGGCTCGGGTTTCCTAAGCGGGCAAGACTGCACAGGCATCTGGGGGTGAAACGAGAGAAGACGTTCCCACTGACGACTTCATCTGACCATCTTTTTCTCTCCGTGTAACGTTGCTGTTGAGATGAATCCCCAAAAGCCATCATGAGGTGTAAAAGATCCTTAGGCTACATAGTCATTTTTATGTTATTATAAATGTTTTGTATGATTTTGCCAAGTGTGAAACCAGTTTAGTCTGAGTTTAGTTTTTTTCATTCTGTCTTTATCAGTACTTGAAATATTTGAATGTTGTTTACAAGATCTCTATGTACATAGTGGCTCACCACAAACCCAGTCAAGATCCTCCTTCAACTGTGTCTATCCAGCGGCAAAGAATCAAATCCTCCAATGAAGAGTGTTGATTACAGATGAAATGCTATGCAGCTCTTTTCACTGGGGAATTATGAAAGCATGCTGTACTTGGTGATGCTGGTGTTGCTGTGTACAGGAGCATCAAAACTAGGCCACCGAGGAGTAGGAAAGTGTTGCAAGGTTCCTCCCATCAAACTGATGGGAGATTCAGACTTGGAGAAGCCACACGAGTCCTTGGTTAGCAGTGGTAGCCATGCAGTGATCATGATGTCACCTCTGACCAAACTCATGCCTTCATGTGTCGATCCACACATGCTTGGAGTATTACAGCAACGAGGCCGGTAATCGTTATCCAGATGGGGTTCAGGAACATGGCGGCAGGTTTTTGGCCTTGAGCAGGGGCGTGGACCTCAGCCTGATCATCCTGGGCATCTCTGGTATACTGTGGACGCGGTTGTGTACAGCAGGTGTGGCTGAGGGTCTTTTGATTTTAACTTAATGACTAGGTGGATTGAGCTTGAGAATGAAGGTGCTGAGCTGCACGTACACACATGTAACCAGTGAAGTAGCGAGGGCGTACAACGCAAAATGGGCTCGAGCTATACACGTCAAGTCAAATGTTTTTATGTAGAACTTTGTGTACAATCCCTTTTGTACAGCGTCACACGTGTCCGAGTTCAAGCTCCCATCAAGCAAGCCAAAAGTGACTGTGTCAACGACAATCTCCCTAAGAGTAGGAGGAAGAACCCTGAAAATGAACCAAGACTGAAAGGGGCCTGTCGAACCCTGCAGCAGGACGGGTACTGCACCAGCTTCACAGCCGTTAGCGGTAAAATCGAAAAATCTCACAGGCATTGGAAACTATGACAGACCACATCTAAGACTGCTCGGTCTGAAGCACCGAGCATGCTCGAAGAGCATCGTGTTCGTGTTTTTGTGCACACTGATGCTAAGCAGCGAGCGTGCATGTTATTGCTCGGTTTGTGTTTTTCTTTGAGCAAGTCTTTGATATGTATAACTGCTTATGACCAAACTTCAAGTTTTGCAAACTTGCGCATGCGCCCAATTAGCCTCAATCTTCGCCGTTGTTGGCTACGCATGGTAACCAGGATTTTGTGGTCTTGCGTTTTCCTGGTTCTTGTTTTTTTTTTTTTTAAGACAAACACACAAACAGAAATGATGTTATTGAGGTTGATCTGTACCTGAAGCCTCCAGGTGAGACCGCAGTCACACACTCTTCCCCTCCTTCTCACGACAGGAAGCTGTCAATCACACCACCGACGGCGCTCTTCACCCATGACGCGGCGCTCGCGCTCTACTGCGGAGGGCCGTCTCGTGCAGACACTCACCGGAACGTCCCGCTGTGTGTGGACTGTAACCCGTCCGGACCGTACTCGCTATATGTCTCCACACAGTCACTGTGAGGGGGAAAACAGTTTTATAGTCACTGCATTCACATAAACGGAACCGCTTCATGAACGCACAGTAGACCTGTTTGGGTTTTGGTTGGTTGGACGAGTTGTGCTGCTTTGTTGAAAAACACTTCACTAACAATTAATATCCCATACAGCTACAGCCCAGTCCTCACAGTATTATTACTTCATTTTAATTAAAAAAAGAGTAACTATTACACATGCATGTTTTACACTCTACTGTAAAAAATTAAAATTAAAGGGGTCGCATATGTTACATGTATTTATATTTTACGTTACTAATTTACTCCATATGATGAGCATAAAAAAAAAATTAAATAAATGAAATAACTTGGATTTAGCCACGGAGTAGATGGATAACACAACTCAACGTTAATTGAAGTGGGTGGGTAATTACACGTAAACATTCACAAATACAAACGTATAAACTATTACTTTGTGTTTAAAACAAACAAATAAATATCCAAGCAAGGGTTTTGGGGGGCGATAGGGAGATATTAGGCGGTAAAATATCTTTATCAGCGAGGACTGTGAAGCCTGTTTTCTTTTCAGTAGGCAGACACACAACTGCGCAACTGTGTTCTGGTTCTGTTTGTGCAACACGACGCCTTCATGTGGTCGCTTTCAACTGCTGATCTTTCTCCTTCATGTGCAGTCAGGGGGACCCTGCATTCTGCAGCATGCCTGCAGCTAATCACAACAACCTCCGGTTAAGCAGTCGGCGATACAGTGGGTTTTTTTAACGAGAGAAGTGCATTTAGTGGCCACTAGATGGCAGCCGTCGCTCTAATTGAAGTGAGCTGCGGGGATTGAGACGCTACCCGATTTTAGTCGGATAAAGTGAACGTGAGTGACGACACCTAGTGGACCTAAAGTTATTCAATAGCGCATGTCTGCTGGGCTAGGAAAAACATGTCTGAGGTGGTGGCTAGCTCTTACTGGTCTCTTTTTGAGACTTCTTCTCTCTCTCTCTCTCTCTCTCTCTCTCTCTCTCTCTCTCTTTTTCTCTCTCTCTCTCCCTCTCTCTCTCTCTCAAAGAGATTTTATAAGTAGAGCAGCACCTGTGTCTCAGGACAACCCATTCATTACACATATCCCTAGAGTGTGTGTGTGTGTGTGTGTGTGTGTGTGTGTGTGTGCGTGTGCGTGTCTGTGCATGTGTGGGTCATGCGTATGCATACATATACACTCCAGAGTGCATCGGGAAGTCTGCCTGCCTTCTGGCTGCGTGGCTCATTTCATTCGTGAGTGTGCATATCTACTTCCTCCAGTCATTCAGGATGAACACCTATGACTGCTCGCACTGCTGGGGTTATTTAAGGTGAAAGGCTGAACCCGTAACCCTCTTTCTCTCCTTTCTCCCACCGCAATCGCTATTTCATTGCTGTTTTCCTTATTCTTTAGCTCCTGGGGATGGAGTGATATATTATCCACAACTTTTTTTTTTATTATTCCCCTCCCTTCCACCACCTTCTCTCGCAAAAACCGTCAGCCCCCTTTAGCGGTCGTCTCCGGGACCGTCATCCCAAACCGTGGGCCTGTTCTTATCTGCTTCATCTCTTCATCCTCTCCGTTTATAGAATCACTCGCCTACCCCCCCCCCCCCCCAACCCCCCCTACGTCTCCGGACACAGTCCCATTTCATCTCAGCCATTCCGCCGCCTGTGTGTGCGTGTGTGTGTGTGTGTGTGTTACCTGCACTGTGATAAGTGTGTGACGGGCCGCGGGTGTCATTTGTCACTGTCACACACACTTGCGCCCGTGCGCACACGCACGCATGTGTGCGCGCACACGCGCGGGACAGCAGACTGACACACAGAGGAAGATCCTAGCTCAGGCAGTGACAGGGTCTGGCAGACTGCAAACAACTTTGGCCTGGAAGTCACAAAGAGTCCTGTTGCAGCCTCTCTGTGTATACATCTGTAGCTCCAGTGCTTTGGTCGAAAGAATGATCCCACGTCATCCTTGCCTTCATATAGCTGGGCGAATAGCTCATGTTTTAACTCACGCTTTATGTTACCAGCGAAACTCTATCACATCCCCAAAGGCAAACATGTTCACGATGGATTCTGCTGTCCTGTAATAAAATTGTCCTCAGGCAACAGGATCTCGCAGTTGCAGAGTGGCTGGAATTTACTGCAATCAGGCACGGGGAAATGAACAGGTCTGGTTAGGACTTGGGTTAGTGTCAGCTTTCACAAGCCAATTAAATCTTCCTCGCCTGTTATTAGTCCTGTGAAATCTCGGCGATATCAGGTTCCTTTCCGAACAAACCCCTTTGACAGTCTCTTCCAGAACTTCTCTTCCGGTTCCTTCAGAGAGCTGAGTTTTTGCACATGCCTCTGTGCCCGGCCGTGTGTTTACATGCTGCTTACTGTGGAAATTGAACAGACCCCAAGAGGTGGGCGTAAGGAAGCCGAGGAGGGCGGGCAGCGGGACCCAGGGGGGCTGATCGAGGGAGAACGCAGTCGCCCTGCTGCAGGAACATCCACATGACCGCAGGTTCAGAGACTCAAGCGTGCAGGGCGCGGTCTTCTCAAGCAAGACCTGTCCTTAACATGAGTGCAGAGAGTCATAGCACGACCCCAGTGGTATGAGGACAATGCAGAGGTCAAAGGCACAAAAAGTCAGAAAGTTAAAAGTCTAGATGTTATAATAATAATAATAATAATAGCAGCACTTATCAATTTTGACTGTGGTTCAGACTTAGTGGACAACTAGTGACAATTGAAACATGTACTCAACTTGTGAAAACTGCATTTGTTGTGTGTGAGAACTGTGTAGACCCTGGTGCCCCGTGCGACCTCCCTGTGCTGTGTCCCGGCCCCTGAGCCTTCCAGTTAAACATGCAGAGACTTACCCAAATGGACCTGACCTTCTTAACCCCCAAAAGCTGGACCTCGAAGAGCCTTTCATCAAATTGCACTAAGCTGTTTGTGTCCGTTAAGTGAGCGCTAAGCCAAAGGAGAATTCAAAGCAAACCTGATATTTAGTTAAACCTCCCTATTATCATAATGTGACAATGCTTATAACCTGGCATTAGGACGTGGAATTACGTTTCCCCATTTTTTGTGCTTTTGTTTGTAGTACAATACAGACACTTCATTGGGAGCTGATATAAGGGGTTGGGGTGACAGAGCCAGTGTCTTTCCCTCTACCGCTCTCTCAGTCCTGCAGTCCTTCTCTCTCAGTGTCTGCACTTCATTGATGCGGTCTCCCCTGTCCAGAACCTACGCTCCAGCCATGTGCCGAGGCAACCTTTGACCTAGACTTGGCGGCCTTCCGTAGGGTTTAGTGCGCCCCGGGGTCCAGTAGTGAGCGCTTATGTAGGAAGTGGTCATTGCCAAGTCAACATCAGGCCTAAATGCGAAACGAAGATTAAAAACCCTTCTGCACTGCGGAGACCTCGTTTCTATAGGACTGTATAACTGTCATGTGGTGAAACACAGATCTATGGGGAGGTAGCAGGAGGCGTTTATTGCCAGGGACCATGGCTGAAAGGCTAATCTTCATTTATGTGGAAAGTTCGGGCTGCTTCTTTTGTAGGACTGTAGTGTTTTCTGATGTCGTAGTTGTTAAACCTCATGCCGTGAGTAATTCGTTTGCTGAAGGTAGCCCCGCTTTGGGTCAACACAGAGATCAAGCCATGACTCGCAGTTCACTGAAAAGCCAATTTCATCTTCCTTACCTGTATGATTCTCACAAAATCTCACTGACATGTTCAAAAGCAGGCCCGTAAAGCAACCTATTGCAGAACCACGTCTTTAACTGTTTCTTCAAAGAGCCGAATTGTTTTAACCATAAACAATGCGACCTTTCAGCAGTTCGTTGACCTACCACGTTTCTCAGACATTTCACAGTAATAAAATGAAACATGATGAAACTGATGAAACATCAGCTCTTTGCTGTCCATATATTCACGTTTATTAGGATACAAAAAAGCCATTAAAAATGTCCTGAGGTCAATGTCCTCCCACTGTGCTCTTCCAGGAACAGGAGACCTGGTCCTCACAGCCCCCCGTCTCGTATTTCTCCAGCCTGCCCTTGTATTAGTGTTTTGTCTTAGGCGTCCTGCTTCAACACGGGCCTGGGCCCGTCTACGAGATGCCTTGGGTTTGCTGCAAACATCAGCCAGGTCTTACACAGACCACTGAAAAGGCAGCGGCGGTTTGATGAAATATTGATGGCTGTTCTCAGGGGGTCCCGAGGGGTCTCCGTCTGTGTGGGGAGCGTTTGTTGGGCTGCGAGCGTGCGAGACTTCACGAGATGCATCACAACACAGACAGAAGAGCATCTCAACAGAGAACTCTTATTGAGACTAATGACTCCCCAGGTCAGCCTGTGTCTTTTCTCAGCGGGAACGGAGCTGTTCGGATCATTCTTCCTCACGCCACAGGTGTGCGCGCACACAGAAGACCAGTTGAAAAAGTGAGAATTACCAACATGGATGGTGAATAGATTATGAGGAAGAGGAAGGAAAGTGACTTCTCTTCTACTTATTCACTCCTCCGCTGCCTCCAGCCAATGTGCTGAATGTTACACAGCGGAAAAAAACGTTAAAAAAAATGTGATCACATGCTTTATGACGAGGCCTTCTCACAGCGTGTGTGACCATATCATCAAAATAAAGAGGTGAATTAAAAAAACAGGAAACGTTCTCACATCTATCTCATCTCATGTGTCTCATACTGGACATAAACAGACTTCATTCACCTGTTCATCTGAAGTGCTCACTGGGAGTCATTCTCTCTTAGACAGACATATGTGCACTTGTCTCCTCTTAAGAGAACAAATTCACCCAATAATATTCAAACACTTCCTTTGGTTCCTATCAGCAGAAGGCGTGAAACACGATTTCCGGTTGTGGCTCGAAAACTTTGATTTGAGTTGGAGAAAGTGACCCACATTCTTGCAGGCACAATGGGGAAAAGTGCAGGCATGAAATACACATATTTGAAAAAATCGGGACTTTGATAGCTGCTTAGAGTGCTTTTTTGTCTTCAGGACACTTCAGGCAACATAACACAATCAGAGAGGGGAGAAAATAGCAGAAGAGTGGATAAAGAATTGGGGAATTAAATTAAACCTCCGCAAATTTTATTCAAACACGAGCATAGAAACTTGGCAGTGTAAAATGACGTTTCATAGGGATCTGTAAGAATTAACAGAGGGAGAAGGGAGAGAGGGTAAAGAGAGAGAGAGAGAGGAACAGTATAACAGACAAGGAAGACGAGAGAAAAGGGGGAAAGAATGAGTGAGAGATATAAAAACAGAGGAGTGAGAGGAGAAGCGTCTCTGCGCTGGGGGCAGAGACAGTACTGGGAAGGCACTCGTGCTTTAGAGGATTTTGCATGGACTTCCATCGTCCATTAGATAATCATAGTCATGCCACACAGGGTTTGGCAGGCCTTCGTCCCCCCCCCCCCCTCCTAATCCCCATCAATAAGAGTGGTGCAGACGCCTCGTTTTCATTATGGCATCGTTTCCCATGCAGCGTAGTCTACCCCCCGGGAGCATATCACACAGAAAATTGCTTAAAAGCCTGAAGAGGGTACAGTTTGCCGATTAGTATTTCTGACAGCTTCAAAATAACCCAGCAAATATCCTTTTCCGGTTGTGAGGGCAGAAGGGAGGGCAGAGGCAGAGCTTGCTATCTGGCTGACACGCTAATGGCACACTCAAAGACACCAGATATACCTCCAACAGAGGCAGAGGCCGGGGGGGGGGGGGGGCTGAATAAAAAGAGCCAGAGAAGAAAGAGAAAAAGACTCACAGATGGAGAAATAGATGGATGGAGAGAGAAAGACGATATGGCTTTTATTGAGTCTTTTTGTGATCGTTTCCAGTTTGCTGCAGGGATTCAGCATATGCAGATGTGAGGTGGGCTTTAGAAATGCCAGACCTTCCACTTTAGGACCTGTGTGTTCAGTGGATTAGCACTGATCATCTCTCCTTTGTGGCCTGTTTACACGGCTCAAGACTAAACACTTCAAGAAGTGTAACGAGCTCATAATCCTCTTCCAGTTTGCACAAGAAAAGTAAACACAACTACTTCGACTCTCTTACGGATTTTGATTTGTGATAAATCACACTTAGACACTTACATATTATACACTTATTTATATAACACAACTAAAGCCACATCGATCTAAACTGGACATAGCAATATATTTTTGAGTAGATATTTTATTTAGCTGACTTAGAAAAAATCTACAAGCGTACGTCATTGGGATATCCTTTTTCATTTTTTACTTTTCTTTCTATATCTTGAATGCTTTTATTAGGGAAGTTTCTCAAAAACAATTAATGGGATGACTAAAATCTTTTGAGCAACATACTTGACAAAATTTTGAAGAACATTTTGAAGTCTTTGTGTGGGGAGGAAGAGGGACGAGAGAGAGAGAGAGAGAGAGAGAGAGAGAGAATGAGAGAGAGATAATGAGGCAGAGTGAGAAAGAGAAAGGCAGTGAGAGGAACCAGATGAGAGAGTGAACACGGTGTGAGTCTGGGCTGGAGTGGGCAGGAGTTCTTTAATTGGGGTGAGATCAGGGGCTTGGTGGGGGCCAAGGAGAGAACGGTATCCCTTTCTTTCACCTCCAGAACCGCTCTGGCACCATGGCTGCTTTTGATGTGTGCTTTGGCTCTCCGAGGCCGACTTTGGAATATGTTCTTGGGAGACCGATGGTTACTTGCCTGGAGGCGAAATCGCAGTCCCGGGGATCCCGCTACTCTTTGATGGAATACTTTCGGGAGCCACTAACTCCCCACCACTCTCCCCTCTACCTCACTCCTCCCCTCCCTCCTGATCTCCTCTTCTCTGCGGACCCTCTCTCTCCATCTCAGAGATAGTCGCCCCCCCCCCCCCCGAAAACATTCCTCTGACTAACTCATTACATCTCTTCATCAACCTCTCTATTTGCTAGACCAGCGGCGATAAGGTTATAGCAGTGTGCTGATCTCAGATACATATGAGGCTTCAACGGGGAAATGTGGTTTGTGAAAGCCGCACCAGTCTGACATGACAGAAGACCTTTCAGGCCCTGCACGACTGCACATCTTTAATATTGAATCGCTACCAAAACCAACAGCATATGCGTTCAGTTCCATTACACCTATACGTGTTTTTAGCAGTTTTCCTAATTACAAATAAATAAATGAAAGTTCAAGAATGTGGCTTCTGAATTGGACTTTTATAAATGGGAGGTGTTGTGTGTAATGGATAATCTCAGCCTGTGGCTTTGGCTCAGCCTGTTTTTGTTGTTATTATTGTTGTTGTTTGTTTGTTTGTTTGCTCCCCCCCCCCCCCCCCCCCCCCCCTGTAATTCTGCAGCTGCTACACAGCCTTCATGGTTGTTTTCAACCACAGTCGCTTTCTTTTGCTTCTTCGTGTGCAACGCTGTCCTACTTTGCTGGGCTTGTACTTCATACCACATCTGTCTGTTTGTACAATAAAGGCAGAAGGTGATGCCACACACAGATCTCAGCACTTACACAGTGATGCAAACAACATTTCATCGGGATCAGTTTGTTAAGTCTCATAAATACACATTAACATTTCAATCATTTATGGAATTTAGTCAGCAATGATTAAAAGACAACTACTGACCTAATTTAATGCCTAGAGGTTTATTTGACATTTCTATAGTGTACAAAATGTGTATAATGTGCTTTAATTTCTGTATCATTTGTGCTTAAAATGTTACTGTAAAGAAAGACATGGGAAGAGGTCATGTGGAAAGGTTTAAGACTGATACTGAAAAGATTAAATACAGATGATTTTCTTTACCATCCCTGTGGAGACATTAGTACAGTCTTTTGTGGGATTATTGGAGAGCGATCACTTAGACAGAGAATATCGGTCATACTCTTCACCGCAAGGTCTAGCAATACTGCACACTGTCGTACTGAGATACCTGAGTCTGCTGTAATGTTTACAAAGGGTTATGTGCAAAATCGGTCAAGTCTGGCTAGTATTAGCAACATGCTCTGTGTAACCATTATCACTGCTGTGTCTGTGCCCCCCAGCGGAGATCCCAGCACCCCCAGTGTAGACGATCATCTTAAGAGGGAAAGGTCTTACTGGGACTGACTCCTCATCGCACCTCTTGACCACCCTGGGAGATTAGTCTGGGATTTTACGCTCGGAAAGCTCCGATATTGCCCCATTGATTGATTGTGAGCCCAGAAGGTATTTCTTAACGGCCTAATTTCCCTGTATATTGATGATGTATATTGATTCTGTCCAGCCCTACTGGAAGCCCAGATATTTTCGGCCCTGTTAAGGTCTCACTGTGAGGTCTGTTCCCTCATTATGGTTTTTCCAGTCACATGAGGATGGAGTTTAGAATGATTTTAAATTCTGTGGGGATGATTTTGAATGTTGTGTTTAATGTGAGGTTTGGTCAAATCTGTTAGTGGGTATTTGTGAGATCATGTAGCCGTCCTCATCTTTGAATGCACATCCGTCTTTTAAGTAATGTCCACAGGTCAGCTAAGTGGACTTCTCGTTCACACTTCACTCTTTAAATTCACTGTAGATTCACTGTGACAAAACTTGTTTGCTTCAGCCCTTGCAATATATGAAAACATGTTCTGATTTGCATAATTGCATAGTTTAATTTTAACATACACGCAAAACTAGACAACATTTACAGAACTGGTGGATTTGCAATTGTTGAGCAGCACATCAAGTATATTTTGTTTAACCTAAGCTTTGAATTTTTAGGTAACTTTCTTTTAGATAAACCTGTAAGGACAATGCTGAAAATGGGTGATTATATTTGAGTTGTTATGAAGTCAGAGCAGACTCAACAAAATAAACCTTCATTTAACTTTCATTTTAAAGTATTATTTGCTTCCCTCCATCTTTAGCATCTGTGTGGACCAAGAGGGAAATGTTGCATTAAATACTTTAATACTGAGATTGTGCATAAGAAAAGAACAGGTGTAAATTGTCTGGGCCTATTGTAGTTTACTGCTGCTTTTATAACCAACTTAAATTTGTTTAATGCTATTCCAATTTTATAAATCTTTCACAGAAGATGTAATAATATTCTTACAACCATGCAGAAGTGTAGTAATGTATTTGTAAGCGTCATAACTGACGCATTCTAGTATGTAAATCACAAATGTAATTGATTCGTGAGGAAGGCGTTTGTGTTTGAAAATTAAATGGCAAAAATCTACTCCAAGCTGTCCACTTACTTCAGGAGGGTGAATTAAAAATGCTTAAAAATCACATTACGTTTCATTTTCATTTATTCACAATTAAGTCTGACAAAATACGGACTTTTCATGGCACTAACCCTAACCCTGTTTTTTGGGAGCTCTCGCGCGTGGCCGAAGCGGGGTGCAGCGCCTGGAACGCGAGTGCGCGCGCGGGCTCAGGAAGCGGCAGCAGCGCAGGACCGGGAGAGAGGAAGGCGCGAGGGAGGGAGGGAGAGAGGGGCAGAAAGAAGAGGGGAGGTAGAGCACGAGCGATCCGAAAGGGAGGAGTCACGCTAAGGAAAGGGCAGCTGGAGTTGCACGCTACAAGAGCCCCCCTCTCCGATAAAGTGTCCTCAACGCTGCAACTACAGTCTTTGTTGTCATAAGGGTTGGGGATTCATGGGCACGCACTCTGGTTCTGCAGGTTCTGGCAGGCATGTAGACAAAGTTAGGAGTGTTAGTCCAGTGCTCGGAGCGTCCAGCAAACTGTAGCAGTGAGCGGAGAGACGGAGAAGAAAGAAAAACTCCGGCAGAAGCGATTGGAGTTTAAACTTAAGTGTTTGACTGAACTTCCCAGCGCCTCGCGCAGCACATCTGCAAAGAGCAAGACAAGTCTCCAGCTGCGGAGGGGAGAAAAGAAATATTGAAGGTTTTTCTGGAGGGAAACCATATTTGAAAACGTAAGTGTGAGAAAATATGGAGTTTCTCGGCGTTTCTTTTGAGCGGGTTGCATTGTAAGTGCCAGGAAAGTTTTTTTTTTAAGTCGAAGCGTTTGCGGCATTAGATGCCACATAAAGTTGCTGCGTCGCAAAATGCGCGCAATTATGAGTGACTAAATGTTTACGCAAATGTTAACGCAAAAGCGCGCAAAGAAAGTGAACTATGATTTAAAATATGTGTGAAGAGACGCTTTCGTCTTGTTCCGCGCAGAGGACATTATGTCGAATAGTTTTCAAACTTCCAGAAACAACTGCCGAACTTGGCGGTCTCTTTTTGGCCCGTGTGTTTGGGATGCGACGGTGTTTCTTTGCTTTGTATCGCAACAAATCTGTCAAAGAACGCACAGACCCTGCAGGTCGGCCTGTAGGTGAATAGGTGAATAACTTTTGACTTCTAAAAAATGTGCCAAAGAAGGTCGAAAATGGCAAGGACGAGTAATTTGGCCTGTGTTTCTGCAGGCGTGCTGCGGGCTCGGAGATGTTTTTGGACTTTTCTCCGGAGAGATTTGGCTGGCGAGCATATTTACATAGAGTCATATTTCAGGGCGATTTCTCCCTGCGGTGTCTGCAGGCCATTAGGCTCGTGCGCTTCACGCGCTTGTGCGCCACGGTCTCTTCATCTTAGGGCCTGCAGGGCGAAAGAGGGACGCAAAAGCCCAGATAAACGACACCGAACCTGAACCAATTCAAACTAAACATTTCTGAGATACCTTACTGTAATTGTGCAGTGTGTGATATGTAATTTTAAACAGAAATGCAGGCCAGAAATGCATAATTTTAACTTGGAATGCTTGAATTGTGCTGTGATTTATTTTATGCAAAAAGACCCTGCTTAAAAGTTTTAAAGCTATTATATAATTATATACCTATTATTACATAAATTGTGTTATAGATGTTGTATAAAACAAAACAAATAATCTATTCTAAACGAACTCGTAGTTTAATAATTTGTGTAATGGTAAAGCTGCAGCTCATTTTAATGTAATATATCACATAAATAACCCACTATTTCTGTAATAAAGAAAATGGGCTACATAGTTTAATTAAACCTTTTCTGCTTTCATTATTTTAATATTCTTGCTGAAGTGTGTTTGCAGCGCCGTTTGGTTGTGTGGCACACGGCAGCTCTCCACAAGATGGGCCTATTTGTTGAAACTTTTCCTTCTGATCTGGGCCAGCTGTTCCGTATTTGAGCTGGTTCCGAGTGCGCCGGACCGTTTGCGTCTCAAGTTTCACGGCGCTGCGCAGCGACACCGCGTCTAATCTCTCCCGACACCTGGCCGACAATTAACGGCGCTCAAAACGCAGAAAAAAATCATAAAAATGATTTATTTGATAACTTATGCAAACACGTGTTCATCTGAGAATGCCGTGTGCTCAAATTAAACGGTTTTAGGTTGGCGATCATAAAGACCAGGCCACAGGAGACCCGCAGGAAAAAGCCTGTGTCATTTTTCCCCTTCTCTCCATTTGACAAGTTTTTTTTGCGGGTTTCTTGCCGTCTGTTACTGTAGTACAGAGGTGCTTTCTTGAATATGCAATTGTTTAATTCATAGGCTTTTGCAATAACACACAGCTGGTGGAGTTTTATTTAAGTTTCATTTGTTTTCGGTTAAGGAAGAGTTGATGTTTGAAAGCACTGGAAATGGCCTGCATTGTAAATGCGGTTTTACAGTTTTATGCGGAATATTATTATTATTTTATATTGCGCTAGTCCTTTTTTAAAAACTTTTTTCCACTTTTGCCCCACGCATTCTGTATTTATAATGACATTCTACATCATCTTGGATTCTTTAAATGTAGGCCTAAATTTCAACGTTCTGTTGCAAAATGATTGTTTTAATAAACCTATTTTCGATTTACTTTAAAAACACAGTGATTAGTTAGCTCTCTCTTGATAAAAGGCCCAGTGAAAATCTAAAAAAAAAATGAAAACTGAATAATGAAAACTCTAATTTGCAAGAGTTGCAAGCACATTACTGTCAAGATTTTTTCTAAAGACACATAATTTAATTAGCAAAATTGGCCTCCACTATCTTGGTGGAAAATGCCAATTTAGTAACCTTTGGCTCAACTTCTAAATTGGGTACACACTATATCAAACTAGATTTTAAGAGATTAACCTTTTTCATGAATATTAAAATATTAGCATAATCATATTATACAGTCTTTGATTAAAGAAGTGAAATTTTGAATGACAATATATTCTAGCTTTTTTTTTTTTTTACATACACTCATTTACCTGGATGGCTGTCTCATTCTGTGGGGTTTCTTCCCTCTCACACTGCTGAACCACACTCGGAACCAGAGTTGGGCCGCTCGTCCCAGCCGTCGTCTCCCACCCCGCACGCTCGTCTGACAAAACGCCGTGTGTCACCAGCTAATACGAACGCCCTGAGATGACATGTGATTTGTTTCGTCCCAGCCTCCCTCTGTCAAACAGCCTGTCCGCTGGCCCGCGGAGACTCGTGGCCCCTGGCCCGGTGTTTGTGGGGGCCGCCGGCCCGCACTGTCGGGGTCCATTGGCATGCGTAGACACTGCTACCTGTAATTAGGTGCGTGTGTAAGCAGGAGAGGTGGTCAGCAGCAGGCCATTGTTATGCTAATGTTTGATTAAATACCCCCCCCCCCCCCCCCCCCCGTCCACACCAATAAGACAAACATAGTGGAACTTTTTTTCCCTTTCTCCAGTGTTGCTGGGATTGATGCTAGAGATTACAGAGGAGCTCTGGGGAGGGTTCAGGCTTGGGTGGGGCGGGCCAGACTTTTATTTATTTCTTTATTTTTGTGCTGCGTTCTGTGGTGGTGAAATGTGTTTTCAGTTTGACGTCTGGCAGCCAGGCAGAGTTGATTACTCTCAGTGCTGAGGCGTACGTAGCGTGATTTGTTATGATGGATCTGCAGAAGCAGACTGAAGGTGAACGCCGTGCTTTTGTGCATGAGCTATTTCATCAGGAGGTCTAGTTTGCCTCTTCTCCTCCTGCCACACTGTCAGATTTATCTGATTTGGACATTTTTCCCCCGTAGGAGCATCAGGGTGGTGAATGGGAGACACTGATATCTCCTGTTTTCTCACTCCTTTATTGATTATTGGATATTTTCACCCATCATTTAAGGTTTTGGACTCTTGTAATTAGTGCCCAATAGAAAAGGCAAAAGAAAAAAAAAAACAGTTGGATGATATGGAGGCAATCAAGTGTGACTGGCCGTGCCTGACAGGTCTGGACTTCACACTGAAATTTCACACTTTGATGTGGCCCAACTTTGATACTTTTGACGTCAGATGAAAAAGACACAAAGTAGGAGAGGAGAGAAGAGAACAAGCAAGAGAGAAGAACTGAGAGAGAAAAACGAGATGAAGATACAGAAAGGGGGAAGGAGAAGAAGAGAGGAGGAAGGAGGGAGAGAGGGAAGGAGAGGGAGAGAGAGAGGAAGAAGGATAGAGAGAGAGGAGGAAGGAGAGAGAAGGGGAAGGTGAGGGAGAGAGAGAGAGGAGGAAGGAGAGGGAGAGGAAGAGTTATTGAGCTTTGCTTCAGGTTAGCATGTGTGTTGTGTTGATGGGGAGCTGGCCCATTGCGGAAAACCAGAGACGCGTCAAAAGTGTCTGTCCGTATTTGTGTCTCAGTGGAGGTAAGAAGGGGGTCCATGGCTGCAAAGAGTCTCTCCCCCCCCCCCTCTCTCTCTCTCCCTCTCTCTCTCTCTCCCTCCCCCTCCCTCTCTCTGACTAATCCCTAGGCCCAGTCATCCCTTCAGGGCATGCTTCTGATCTGCCTCTCCATCAGGACAACCCCTATTCTCTCTCTCGCTCCCTCCATTTCCCTTTCTCTCTTCTTTATCTCTCCCCCTTTCACTTTTCTCTTTACTTCTATCCATCTTTATTCTCATTCATGTGTCCTCTCTCTCTCTCTCTCCTGCTCTCTCTGATGCTTTTCCTCTCTGGCGTTTTAATATGCCTTGTGTTGTGGGATCCTTGCCACGGTTAGCACGGGTTCACCTGTTAGGGTGTCCGCTAAAAGCCGGCCCCGTCGTGGGGCTGAGGGGCCAGGGGACCGAGGCAGGGAGAGGCCTACTGGTCCCCTTGCTCATTCGCATGCTTGGCTGTATTCTGAGTTTGCTTTGAGTGTCATTACAAGGGCATAAGCTGTAGTGCACACTTTGAAGGGAAAAGTGTTCCACTCTGATTCGTTTTTGTTTGTGTGCAGTGATGGAATTAAACAGATGTATGTAGTAAGTTCTCACTGCTTCTGTAATCTTTCTATCCCTCTTTCTCTCACACACACCACACACACACACACACACACACACACACACACACACACACACACACACACACACACACACACCTGACCGTTTCCTCCCTTGCTGAGGGAGAGAGAACAGGACGGACCGGACCTGTGCCTGAACCCAAGAGAGGGCGTCCCAGAGATCCATATTCAGGGACTGCTCAGTTAGCCACAGGAATGTGTGTGTGTGTGTGTGTGTGTGTGTGTGTGTGTCCCGGTTGTCCCGGTTTGCTTGTATTTGCTTTAGTCAAGTAGGTGATTACCAACATCTCTGTTGGCGTGCCGGCAAGATCCAGTAGCTTGTGCTGTGGTGTTTGCTTTACGCGCTGTAAAAATGTCTTCGAGTTGGAGTGTGAAGTGCTCCGATGAGCACGCCATCCTCGCTGACGGCCAGGTGTGACAGAGTGCAGCATGTGTGTGTGTGTGTGTGTGTGTGTGTGTGTGTGTGTGTGTGTGTGTGTGTGTGTGTGTGTGTGGAGTAGCGGGATGTTAGGACAGAGGTGCTGGGGGGTCAGTGTTGTGAGGTCTTTTACACACACATCCACGCAGTGTGGGTGAGCTGTAAAAAAGACAGATGACTGGAGGCCTGATGTGTGTTTGCATCCTGCCCACTTGCCTGCCAGACTGTCACTGAGGGAGTTTGGGGCAGGCTAACCTTCCTGAGCAGCGGCGACTGAGACCGATGCTTGTTTGCTCTCATATTTCACCCATTAAACACACTGGAACTTCCAGAAAGGAAGGACTGAACATTCAATTTTGCCCAATAAATTCTTAATGCTGAACCGACAGCACATTGAGATTAGGAAGAAATCATTTATTTTAACATGCATTATGCAAGAGAAAGGTGTTCAGGTCATTTAGTGAGCAGACTTTTTGCGTATGGCCGACGTGGTTGTGAAGAACGCATCTGAACAGATGTTTAATGTAAAAACAGTCAACCTCAGTGCTACTTGTGAAATGTTTTAGTTTGGACTTGGAGGCCTCCATATATCAGAAACCTAACCTTTGAACTCAGGGTCAGGATCTTGTAGCCTGCAGGTTGAGGTCCATTAATGGAATATTAGGGTCACACTCTCACAAAGTGAAGAGGAGCTAAATGAGAAACTTCTCACCTTTGTCTCCGTCCCACGCTCACACCAGTTTAGCTCAGTGGTCTTTTGAAGCCCTTCTCCACCGCTTTTGCCAACTGACAGGGCAAGTGTCAGAAGCTTTACTTACCCCCTCTGTTAGGTAAATACCACCCCTTCCTACAATAACACCACAAAAAAGGAGGTGGGAGGTGCTACCGCTCCCAAGCTCGGCAAGTGCGTTGTTGGATGAGCAGAAAGAGTCCCCTATTGTCAGTGAACCATCGGAAGAGTCATCATGTTTTCTCATGCAAAGTGTTTTAAAAAGCCCAGGCATGGTTGGGCCGGGCGGGGGGGTTGGGAGGGGGGGTCTGTTTTAACAATACTCCGCGGGGAGCTGTGGAGGCTGCAGTTGGTGGAGGTTCTCCACCACACAATGGGCAGTTTCTTATGAAGGGAGGGAGGGGGAGTTTTACAGACTAGTTAGTTTCTTGAAGCAGAGAGAGAGAGAGAGAGAGAGAGAGAGAGAGAGAGAGAGAGAGAGAACTAGAATGGGATTGTGACACAAAGAGAGGGGGAATGGGGGAGAATAATAGAGGTGAACATTTATAGAGAAAGAGGAGGATAAATGTGGATGTGAACAGTAAATGGCCCTTTTTTTCACTCCTCTCTGGACCACTGTTTTTATTAAGAGGCCTCGACATGCTTGTGAAATATATCTTATTCATGAAAGAAGACAAGGTTGGACTTTCAAAAAGAATTCATTATTCACATTCAGACAGATACCCCCACACACCTACATGCAGGCAACCCCTTCAATGTGGAGTCTTCCCTTAGCGTGTGCGACACTCAGCACGGTCCCGTGGCAGACCCGGCCGGAGTGGAAGGTTCCATTTGTCAGGCGTGGTGGAACGGGTTCCCTGCCCGCCCGCCACTTGGCGGCTGCTTGCCGTTCTCATTGTCTCAGAGCGGGCAGGACATTACTCATGGTAGCCAGGGGGCCAGAGCCTGGGGCATGCCAGAAGAAAGAGAGAGAGAGAGAGAGAGAGAGAGAGAGAGAGAGAGAGAGAGAGAGAGAGAGAGAGAGGCAAAGAGGTTAGTGGGAGATACTTTAGGATCAGTCTGAAACAGAAACGGAGGTGTTGGTGGACAGGAATATCATGATGTAGTGCAGACATGGAAAGAAGAGTGTGTCAGGGGAAGAGTGTATCGGGGAAAAGTGTGTCAGGCGAAGAGTGTCAGGGGAAGAGTGTGTTGGGGAAGAGTGTATCGGGGAAAAGTGTCAGGGGAAGAGTGTGTCAAAGGAAGAGTTATCAGGGGAAGAGTGTGTCAAAGGAAGAGTGTATTAGAGGAAGACTGTATCAGGGGAAGAGTGTGTCAGGGGAAGAGTGTGTCAGGGGAAGAGTGTATCAGGTGAAGAGTGTGTCAGGGGAAGAGTGTGTCAGGGGAAGAGTATATCAGGGGAAGAGTGTGTCAGGGGAAGAGTGTATCAGGGGAAAAGTGTATCAGGTGAAGAGTGTGTCAGGGGAAGAGTGTATCAGGGGAAAAGTGTATCAGGTGAAGAGTGTGTCAGGGGAAGAGTGTGTCAGGGGAAGAGTGTGTCAGGGGAAGAGTGAAAGAGTTGAGAGCGGCAGGAGAGGCAAGACGACAGAGAGGAAAGAGAAGAGAGAGAGAGAGAGAGAGAGGAAAGAGACAGAGAGAGAGAGAGAGAGAGAGAGGAAAGAGACAGAGAGGAAAGAGAAGAGAGAGAGAGAGAGGAAAGAGAGAGAGAGAGAGAGAGAGAGAGAGAGAGAGAGAGAGGAAAGAGACACAGAGAGAGATGAGTGAAGAATGTTTTGGTCTCCCTCAGAGCTTGGTGTGTAAGCACCTGTCTACATCTCAAAGCTCCCTTCACAAAGAGATTTACAAGACAGGTCTCTAGGTGCACTACACTGCCCTGAATCCTGTGTGTGTGTGTGTGTGTGTGTGGGGGGGGGGGGGGGGGGGTGTTGGGGGTATGGTGGTGGTGGTGGTATGTCTTTGTGCATTTTAGATGCATGGAGTTTTTAGTTTGTCATTTATGAACAGAATATGAAGTCATGTGAACGAACAGGTGCTAAAGTGTGTTAGGTTTGTGTGATTAAGCTAGAGCTTAGAGATTGATCCAGATATGCAGGTCACACAACAATTTCCACACTTAATTATGGCGGATTTGTAGGAAGAGGTAGTGTAAGAGAAATAAAGGGTGTCGCAGGGGCACACGGCGTCTGCGTGTGGAGGGGCACGGTTCCCTGGAATTCACTGCTGAAAATCCATGCAGAGAACCTCAGATGTCAAAGAACAGTGTGGGTGTGTATGTATTAGTGTGTGTGTGTGTGTGTGCGCATCTGTGTGTGTGTGTTCTGTGGTAGTCTCACATACAAAGGGGCCTCCTTAGCTTTTAGAATTATTTATAATGTTTGGCTTTTGTGGAGCACGCTAAGCATTTGTCTCCTCCTATTAGACTGAATAACTCAACTGTACTCAACTGAGGCTTCCTAACCCCATCCTGCCAAACTCCCCACACTGTCCCTCCCAATAAACCACTCCCCTAGTGCCAACCCCACCACACTGACCCCGCCCCCATCCCCAACCATGCCAACCCCCCCAACTACAGACCCTGCCTTCCTGGGACTACTTCATGGGTCCTCGTCTGAAGTGAAGTTGTTTCCCAAAGATTATAGTACATTGCGGGTTTGCTAGAATGGCCTGAATTAATTAGTGTCTGCTCAGCTGGGACTAAATCATTATAGTTTGGTCCAAGACAAATCTTAAGCTGTGTTTGGGGAAGCAGTCATTAAGCTCTTTTATTATTATTAATGTGATGGTTGTTTATTATTTTTTGTTTTTTTATGGCATTTTGCGCCCTTTGAAAGAGTACAGCCAGTGTGTGTGTGTGTGTGTGTGTGTGTGTGTGTGTGTGAGAGAGAGAGAGAGAGAGAGAGAGACAGAGAGAGAGAGAGAGAGAGAGAGAGAGAGAGAGACCTGATCACAAATGATGGATTGATCAAGTGGTCTTTCATTTCTGCAGCATTTAGGAACCTTGTTTCTATATCTAAAAGTTTTTTTTTTATGAGGCAGCATTATTTTAGCAAATGCAGACTGGTTCGATTCACAGAATCCAGCACCTCATCTGGGCCCAAACACTCTCCCGATAATTGGTCAAATTAAGCAGTCTTCACATTTCCTGCGGCGGTCTTACCCATTTGGTGTAGCTATGTCTCCCTGATCAAGGTGCCTCCATCTTGGAGATCTTGACCAATTCCATGACAAATATGATGGAAGTCAGAATATCCGATATGGTTTTTCTTCCAGTAAACACAATGTTATAAAATTACAGCATTCTGCTTTTGTCATCCAAGTCTAACTTATTTTGCCAGATAAAGACATCTCTACTGCCACAATTACAAAAAAAACAAACATTTTTTCAAGTCTCGCATACTTCGTTGTATTCCACTGCTGTTTATTTGTAGCTGGCGTGTAGGTTGCGCATAATTTCAAGCAATTTCTTATTGTTTATTGTCGTTAGACGTGCGTCGGAGAAACGGTCACATTGCGAGAACATCTCAACATCTCTGACAACCAGAAGATGACCGTCAGTGGCCGTTCAGACCCTAATCGGCGCCCGTGGGACATGCCACGTTCAGAGGCACCAGCAACTATGGCCAAAGAAGCAAATGAACGACCTGTGATTGCGACAGCACAATTGTCATAATAATCATACAATAATCAGCTTTAGTGAACTGTAGTCATTTCACAATGCAGCTGCACAACGTGACGTACAGTAGCATAACACTGGACCGACTTCACAGTCTTCGGGTAATTCACACAGGAACAATGTTTGGGATCTATAGGAAAGCTGTTGTTTATGACTGATTGGATGGCTGAAGAAAATCAATAGATCAGAATGGAAAGAGGGCGAGGAGTGGAGAGGGACTGTCCGGGTACTCGGGCTCGGTTCAGTCCACTGAGGTGGTGTATGCTAATGGAGCAGTTATTGAAGCCATTAGCGACATGATTAGCGGGTGAGAGGGGTGACGGGCTAGGAGTGGCGGAGCGATTTGTCTTTTCCCGCGGGAACGCGGATCAATGCAAACCAGCTCAACGAGCTGCGTAAACTCATTAGCTCAGAGAGGCCTGTCTGTATTTACATACATTAACCCGTGCGCTGTCCGCGCGTGCAACCACACGCGCGCGGGTCGCCTGTGATTGGGTTAAAGTGTTAATGAGTGTGAGGGTGTGTGGATGACTTTCTAATTAGATTGGGCTGAGGGCATGTGTGGAGAGCTGAGCTTTGTGTGTGTGTGTTTTATAACTGTTTTATGCTCTGACGGCTAGATTGGTAGTTACACGACCTCTCTGTACCACTATTCATGAGGAATTCTGAGAGAAACTTTTGGGTGCTGGTGGTAGCACACACACTTCTTTGAGTGCAAGTGCGTAAGCGTGTGCCACTGTATATTTGTTTGACCATGCATATTTTTCGGGATAGGTTTTCTAAGTGTATGTCTGAGCAAAGTGAAGGCAAAAGGAGTGTGACTACAAAATAAAGGTATTCTCTCTCTCTCTCTCTCTCTCTCTCTCTCTTTCCATCTCATCTAACTGTTCTGCTCCTGCTCTTAAATAACCTCAGTGTTGCCGGTCTGCTGTGAGCTCACACGTGCTGACACTAGCCCAGTACCGAGCACACAAACACACACATCTTTCGGGGCCCGGTCCTCAAACGCACATCGTGGCACACTTTTATCAGGATTAGGTTTGAATTAGCGGTTGTTGTGGCTTGATGCTTTTGCCTCGTGTTCTGACAGCCGCACGGTCTCCGGGTAGAGTGGAGGAGCTCCCCCGAGACAGCAGCTGTAGTCGAGACGAATCCGACTGCTTGCCTGTGTTTCACCACACGCGTGTGTGTGTGTGTGTCTGAGCATCTTCCAGCTGCACGCTTGTGCATGCACGCATGGGCTCGTCTCTGTGTGTGGGTGTGTGTGTGTGTGTGTGTACCTCTGCCTCTGTGTGTGGGTGCGTCGTGGTGCGCGTCCCTCTGGGGTCGATGAAGATAATGAGGATGAGGAGCTGCAGAAACCCTTGTGTGCGTTGGCTGCAGCTGAGGTGGGTGAGGGAGAAAGTTGGCCTTTGTCTCTCTGTAAGTGCTCGGAGACGTGCACGTGTGTCCCTCTGTATGCGTGTGTGTGTGTGTGTGCGTCTGTGTGGGGAGGGAAGACATCTCTGCCTGTGAGCGTGTATGTGGGGAGACAGGGAGCTTTTGGAAGTTTCCAGAAGTCCCACAGTGCCTGCCTCCTTGGTGTGTTTGATCCACATCTCTCTCTGACTCCCTGCGTACGCTCCCTCTCTTTCTCTGTCATGCTCCTACAACTCTATTTACAGTTGGTCTGATTCATAGGAATACATATACAGAGCCACACTCACAATGTGTGTGTGTGTGTGTGTGTGTGTGTGTCTGTGTGTGAAACCCTTACGCTCATAATACATTAGGACTGGCAGTGGTTGTGATTACTGCTTTACAGACCAAACTTTCAGTACTTGTAAAACTAACTCTCTGATACACACCACCAACCAAGGCGCATGTAGAAAACACTACAATGAGTTTCCATCCCTTCAACTAAGAGTCTACAGCATAGATTTGGGTTTTCTTCAGAGCCGGTGTTCGTCTGGGCTGCCGGTCGAGACCGCCGAGCTGCTTCCTGCTCTGGCTGCAGTGAGACGTCGTCCAGCACCACCGGCCTGCCAAAGTCGTGCCTGGAAACAGAGTGGCTCATGGCCCACCTGATAAACCTGTGAATGAACGTGGGAATGTAAACGTGAGAACCGGGGGGTGTGGGGGGGGTTGCGGGGGGGTGGGGGGTGGAAGCTGTGTTAAACAACAGCAACAACAAAACGCTCAAATGCGTGTGGAATGTACGACTTAATAGCTTTTGGAAGCATGCCCACATCACTCAGGAAACTGGCTATAAAAATTCTTAGCTTCTCTATCTCTGTCTGTCTGTCTGTCTGTCTCTCTCTCTCTCTCTCTCTCTCTCTCTCTCTCTCTCTCTCTCTCTCTCTCTCTCTCTCTCTCTCTCTCTCTCCTCCCCTCTGCTCAGGTCAGCATCCAAAGCCTGGACAGCATCATCGCTCCAACCCCTAAAAGGCTGCTCTACTCTCTTTATCTTTGTTTATTCTCAAACTAAACGTGTTCCCTCCGCGTGACCCTGTTTCTCCCGCGGCTACCTCTCCATCCATCTTGCCCCCACCCCGTACGGAGGTTCTGCCCTGCTCTGCCCGGCCCGGCCCCGCCCCCATCCTCCCCCCATGGTTTTTCACGATGGCACTGCTCACTGCGGGATGACTTCATCTAGTCTCATTTCTGGCCCATAATAAGCTCTAAATGGCAAAGCCGCCAGGGTCCGCTGAAGAATTAATAAGAACCAATAAAAGCGTGTGCCTGTGGGGCCTCGCCAATGTCTTTAAGTAAACATTATGGCTCCTCCAGGGGGCGGCGCCAAGCAGCGGGGGTGGGGGCCAGGGCCCAAGATCTTGCTTGATGAATCGCCCTGAAGCCCTGGGATGGGTAATTTGCCCCCGAATGGGGACTAACAGGGACATCCACTCCCCTTCTGTCTGATTGGATGAGTAAGGAAACGTGTCGTAAGTTTTTAGGAACAGGAGTGTGTGCTTTGAGCATCCACTCGCTTGGAATCCTCTCTGCTGTGGTTGTTTAGATGACAGGAGCTGCAAGGCAGCAGTGAAAGCAAAGAGGTGTGGGTGGAGATGCAGGTGGAGTCCCTGTGACGGAGCTCGAGTGATGTTTCAGACCAGAGCGATGAACTCGGAGCAGTGTGATGAACTCAGAGCAGGGTGATGAACTCAGAGCAGGGTGATGGACTCAGACCAGGATCATGAACTCAGACCAGGATCATGAACTCAGACCAGGCTGATGAACTCAGACCAGGGTGATGAACTCAGAGCAGGGTGATGAACTCAGAGCAGGGTGATGGACTCAGACCAGGATCATGAACTCAGACCAGGGTGATGAACTCAGACCAGGGTGATGAACTCAGACCAGGGTGATGAACTAAGACCAGCGTGATGAACTTAGAGCAGCGTCATGAACTCAGAGCAGCGTCATGAACTCAGACCAGGGTGATGAACTCAGAGCAGCGTGATGAACTCAGAGCAGTGTCATGAACTCAGAGCAGCGTGATGAACTCAGACCAGGGTGATGAACTCAGAGCAGGCGAATAAGTGATGGAGCTGGCAGCAGTCACATGGCAGCAGTGGGGTGTCCGGCACCTGTTGGGACTCCTTGAGGTGTCTGCATGTGATAACAAAGGTACTCCATGCCCCTGGGAAGATGAGTGGGAGACCCCCCTTTACAACTATAGCGGGCCTGCCACAGCCTGGCATTTGATCCCAGTCAGCGCTAACACTCTGTGTGTGTGTGTGTGTGTGTGTGTGTGTGTGTGTGTGTGTGTGTGTGTGTTTGTGTGTGTGTGCATTTGTGAAGCAAACACAGTTTTTCATCAGCAAAGGAATTCCTCTCTTCACTCATCATTTCCCCGGGGTGCCCTTGCACAGTAGAGTCCACACCCCCACCTCGCAAACTTACACACACACACACACACACACACACACACACACACACACACACCATAGAGGCTCACACATATTCCTACCACCCTGGGTCTCTGTTTGGACTCTCAGAGCCAGTGTCTGTCACACAAACCTCAGCAGGCAGCCTGACGCATGCACACTCAAGCCCTGTAGGCTCCTACGTGGTCTGCAGCTGCAAGGTGGTCACCTTGGGTCTGAAGCTTCAGTCGGGCGCCCGGCCTCCAGCAAGCTTCTGGATGGTTCTCTGGATCGTACGATCACAGAGAACAGCTCGACCTCAAACACAGCGCGCTCTTTACAGTCGTCACGGAGCCTCGGGGCCCTGCCTGGATATACCGTGTTCTAATGTGCTTCCTCATCCCTGAGAAGAGTGAAAGGTGCACGGAGAGGAAGACTCGCCGGCCACAATGCGTCGCATTAGGGGGATTTGCCAGAGCATGTTATACAACTCTGGAGGGGGGGAAAGAACAACAGAACCTTATCGCGGTTGCATTATGTCTTTGGGGTCTCTCCCCTCTCCTCCCCCCAGCCGCCCGGCTTACGAACCGCGCCGAGGCAGAACAAACAGGCAAACAACGACGCTAATAATCGGAGGAGCCGGCGTGGTTCGCTGGAGGTTTGCCATTGTCACGCCGCTCTTCCTGCCTGTCTTATCAGCCGAGCAGCGAGAGCCGAGGAGAGCCTCTGCAAGCATCGAGATTACATCATCGCGCATTTATTAGGCGGGAAACAGGAGGCGCGCGAGACTCTCCGGGCGTCGAACGGCTCTCGCCGTACTTCGACACTGTGTCTTGGGTAGCGTCTTAAATGGGTGTGGGTTTCTGGGATGTTCCACAGAGGGAGGAATAGAGAGAGAGAGAGAGAAAGAGAGAGGGACAGACCAAGGGAGGCGGAGAGGCTAATCTCATTACCAACCCTCCCCAGTGGAACAGGAGTTCCTTGCATGGTTCTGTCCTTGAAAGAGCCACCTCGTCTGCTGGTTCCTTCTCCTCATTCTCTCCATATGTCATCATATATCACGGGAACGGCTGGCCTTACGTGGTTTGGTACTTAAAAGGAGCACCTCTCTGAACTCTGGGCGTGAGCGCTGCAGTCTGAAGCCCGTTGGGTCGTAGGGCACGTGAGCGAGCTCAAGTATGCCACTGTCTCACGTGCCACGCAGCATCCCAACACACGTTTTCTCATCTCCTCTCCTTTTTGTGTCAGGAGCTTCTGTTAAGACGTCCACCACGGCTCGTGGTGTCTTGGTGCCTGCCTCCTCATCCTCATCTTCCTCACACCTTTGCTCCTGCTCTTTTTCCCACCCTTACGTCTGCCTGTGTGTTGTTGCTCTGTTTCTTTCTCTCTCGCTGAGGCGCTGTGGTGTTGATAGGTGTCAGATAAAGGATTTGGAAGCAGGCTGATGTAATGATGATGAATGCAGTGGTGTTCGCCTCCTCGCTCCGGAGGGAGGGGGGGGGGAGAGAGAACGAACAGAGCCTCGCTGGGAAGTGAGCCCAGGACGGCCGTATCCTCTAAGCTAACTCCGAGCCTTCACATGCTAGAACCCCACGCCCCCGGTCAGGAGCCGACCCCTGGACCCAGTAATGAGCATATCACCCATAACGCTTTAATCACCGAGATCTAAACCCATTACTTATAACCAAAATTAAACATATATCTCGCCATCACAGTAATACTCACTGCTTATGAACTCTAAATTACACCTAGCAGTAAAAACACACATTTTAAAATTCTCTTTACATAATGTATGGTGTAAGAAAAAAACATTGATTTTTTTTTATCACAATATGCTAAACAGTCAAAAGTTTATTCTGTTGTTTGACTTTGATGTTTCATTTGCCACTGACTTTCAACTCCTTGCTTTTGTCACCAGAGCGTATAATTTATGCTAAATTGATTTGCCTAATGTGCTTAAAATAAGAATCTTTTTTCTTTCCTTGGGAACAGTCTGAATTGTGGTATTTTAAACCTGGTTAATCGCCTCTCTTTCTCTGAGTGAGGATTACAGACCGGCACACATAAAGAGAGCACCCTTTCTCTCTCACACAGCTAATGGGCGCGAGACTCTGTCAGAGAGAGGAATAAACATTAATATGAAAATTTACAAAAATTTACATTTATTTCGGGCAACGACAGCCATCCCAAACAGAGGTTTTAAATACAGTCCATTGTGAGAAGCTTACTGGTATTTGAATAGCTGGGTATTGTTCCCGGGCTTTTTCTTGAGATCTGAGTTTGTCGCCCATTTACGTCATCCTGTGTAGGTTTTTGTGAGCGCCGTGTATGAATGACCAAGCCACCGCAAAACACCCCTGTAGGAACCCGTATGGTAGCTTAGAGGAAAGCAGGGAGCAAAAACCTCTGAGGAAGAGGAGGGTATGAGAGGAACGTGGTGAGGGGATGAGGGATTCTTTTGGGAGCACCTGTGGGATTTAGGTGGTCCGCTCAGGGTGCGGTGGTCGCCGGCTGCCCAGCGGGGGGAGAACGAAGGAGTCGGTGGCCGCCGCTCCCGCACGCATGAGCTGCCAGCATTTGCCTTTCCAAAGGAATGTTTACACCCGCCTCCTCCCCCCTGCCCCTCCCCTCCCCCCCTGCCCCTCCCCCCTCCTACATGCACCTCCTTTACCCCTCGCCTGTCTCGCCTGCCCAAAGTCTGAGCTTAGCTTCCCAGCCTTTCTGTTTCTTACCCCCGTTTTTTACAGATCGCCCGGGGGACCGAAGAGGGGGAGCTGGGGGTTCAAACGTGCGCCCCCCCAAGTGTCAGAGGCGAGTCGATAACGGGCATAAAGGACTCCCGCTCCCTCCCGGCCCCTCGTCCGTGCTGCCCGAGCTCCGTCGAGCCGCTGCCTGGCGGAGAGAGAGAGCGAGAGAGGCTGACTGTGGGCCTCTGTCTGATCTCAGCCTCCCCCCCCCACCTCACGCCCCCCCCGCCCCCCCCCGCTCCGTCTCCGACAGGCTGTCAGCGCACGAGCGCCTCACCTTTCACAGCTGCCGCGCTTACCGCCAGACCAAAGCCGCTCGACTGCACTGGCTGGGGTCGCCATCGATCGCTCGTCTGTGAACTCGGGACGGCGAGCGCCAGAGTTTTTAAGTTTCTGCCATTGAGAGGAAGAAACTTAATACTTGTAAATGAGTGATTTACAAAAAATATACAAATGTTTTGTGTCAGTTATTAACTTTAAATAATGAAATTTATGCACGTGTGTTCATACGGAAGCAATTAACAGAAAAACAAAAAAATTGTGATTGGTTTTGAGAAAAGGGAGAGGTAAACCAGGGTTGCTTGCCGATGTTTTGAGAAACAGAAGTTGGGATAAAAGAAAAGACCAAATAAAGCTCGTCCCTCCTTCACCCCACAACTGCTCACAGCTGCCACACCCCTCCTGAGATTTCAGTCTGTAGAAGTTCAAGTTGTAAGAAGCCTCACTGCCTCTCCACTCCCCCATCATAACGTACTCGTGTCAAAGACATAATTAAACATGCTATCAGATACTTGCTGCTTTTTTAAAAGTCATTCATATCCAGAATATGCATCTCCACCAATTTTATAATGTAGTCTGACAGCATTTCGTTGCATTTCTATATCTGACACTATGCGGGTGTTTCTTTAAGCCTGCTTGGAGCTATGTAAAAAAAAAAAATCTTTTTAGTGGGAAACTTTCAAATATTTTTCCTAACTTGCTGCATTAGCAATGAGCGCTAGTCCGGTCGCTTGTCCTGTGTATGCAGACGAACCCCTAGTGACATTTTAAATTCGCTCTCACAAAGCTGTTTGGCTGAGTCCCCAGCTGGCTGGCAAACACGTAAGCGGGTCGGACAGAATCTCCTCGTATTCGGGGGCGTCATCCGGAGTTGTGGAGAGTTCTGGCGAGTTGCGGAGAGTTCTGTAGAACCTCCCTGGAACAGTCCGCTTGGCTGAGTGTGAGAGCCTCGCGAGCCTGAGAAAGAGCTTTAACTAAAACAGCGTTTACTGCGAGGGGGAGAAAATGGCCCCAGCACTCCGATATTCCCAAAAGGAGCTTCAAACAAACCTTCATTTCAGGCGGGTGTGGGTTTCTCGCTCTCTGAAGTATCCCCGTAAGGTTTTGCCTTTGTGTGTTGTTTCTTTTTCCCCCCCTTTCAGCAGTGATAGAGAGTTTTGGCATACACTGCCTATACCCATCTGCAATCCACGTTCTCCACTATGCAACTAGTCGCAAAACCTCAAACTTTGTTTTAGTCATGTCCAAACTTTCCCATGAAAGCTGCTTCCGCCGTGCTTGTTCTGATGGTGACTCACCGTTTCAGCTCGTTCATGGATCATTATCGAAATCGTTGGGCTTATTTTTTTGCGCGGCTCGGACACTTTGTTAGCAAGTTGAACAGTTTTAACCTTTAAAAATCTGTTTGTCATTATGGTTCCTGCGCTGACCTCTGACCTTTTCTGTGGGGGAAACTACAGGTGTCCTGGGTTCGATGAGGCACTGAGGAATGCACAGTTGTCATGGAAACCCAGTCCCAGGCTAGTTCCGCTGTAGAGAAGAAGAAGAGGGTGGAGACTATCGTGGCAACCAAGAGCGCCTCGACCCGAACAGACATCAGTGAGAAGGCTGTGGCTTCCAGCACCACCTCCAACGGTACGGAGAGTCTTAAACCTCACATACAGCATTCAACAGTACAGAGAGTCTGGTCTTAAACCTCACATACAGCATTCAACAGTACAGAGAGTCTGGTCTTAAACCTCACATACAGTATTTATCAGTACAGAGAGTCTGGTCTTAAACCTCACATACAGCATTCAACAGTACAGAGAGTCTGGTCTTAAACCTCACACAGCATTCAACAGTACAGAGAGTCTGGTCTTAAACCTCACATACAGCATTCAACAGTACAGAGAGTCTGGTCTTAAACCTCATACAGCATTCAACAGTACAGAGAGTCTGGTCTTAAACCTCACATACAGCATTCAACAGTATAGAGAGTCTGGTCTTAAACCTCACATATAGGATTCAACAGTACTGAGAGTCTGGTCTTAAACCTCACATACAGCATTCAACAGTACAGAGAGTCTGGTCTTAAACCTCACATACAGCATTCAACAGTACAGAGAGTCTGGTCTTAAACCTCACACAGCATTCAACAGTACAGAGAGTCTGGTCTTAAACCTCACATACAGCATTCAACAGTACAGAGTCTGGTCTTAAACCTCACACAGCATTCAACAGTACAGAGAGTCTGATCTTAAACCTCACATACAGCATTCAACAGTTTAGAGAGTCTGGTCTTAAACCTCACATATAGGATTCAACAGTACTGAGAGTCTTGTCTTAAACCTCACATACAGCATTCAACAGTACAGAGAATCTGGTCTTAACCTTATATAGCATTCAACAGTACAGAGAGTCTGATCTTAAACCTCACATACAGCATTCAACAGTATAGAGAGTCTGGTCTTAAACCTCACATATAGGATTCAACAGTACTGAGAGTCTTGTCTTAAACCTCACATACAGCATTCAACAGTACAGAGAATCTGGTCTTAACCTTATATAGCTTTCAACAGTACTGAGAGTCTGGTCTTAAACCTCACATACAGCATTCAACAGTACTGAGAGTCTGGTCTTAAACCTCACATAAAGTCTTCAAATGCTAAAGAGGCTCATTTTAAACTTCACCTACAGTATTGAACAGTATTGAGAGTTTGATCATCTTTGCATAAGTACTGAAACTCTGATCTTAACACTACTCACCTAGCGACATAACACCTTAAACCTCTGAAACCCCCAAGAGTTTAATCTTGACCTATAGAAGCTCTTGCAGACTCTCAGACGTCACCTGACAGCAATATATCACAATCTCTGAGACTAGTGACCTAATAAGAAACTTCCATACGCACCTCTTCACTAAAACCACATCTCATATCTCACATACCGCCTCCACCTGTAAACACCACCATGTAAACTCCACTTACTAGCATACCATGTTAATCCCCAGCCTGTCTGTTTCCTCATTCAAATTCGGTTCTGCCCACAGTCTGGAGGTGGTCCAGTACGTGGTACATTGGGGCTATGTACAGTTAGCACACACTACGTTGTACTGAAAATCAAATGATATTTATACAACACCACTTCCTGTCATGTACTGCCTGGACAACCTGCATAGCTACCAACTCATTCAGGTTGCCACTTTATGACCTCTGACTTTTTTGACCCGACCTACAACCACTCCCCCCTCTGTTCTTTTCTCCTTTTGTGTAGACGGATAAAGGTCTCGAGTGGACCCCTTTTCCTGCATTCTCTTTTGTGGTTTTGAAAAACACGGGTTCTGTTCTCTCCCCTGTCAGACAGTACAATCGACAAAGGGATTCTTTTTGACGCCAGGACAGCTTTAAGACTGCGGCTTTGCAGCGGCTCACTGTGTGTGTGTGTGTGTGTGTGTGTGTGTGTGTGTGGCTGAGGAGCATGTGAGCTGATAAGTGGTCAGGGTTCTGCACCACTCCATATGAGAGCCGCAGGTTGTATGGCAGGAAGTCAGGGGGAGACATTGCCTCATTTGATTGTCTTATTGAATGAAAACATTCTTAAAACGTCTCGGAAACTCTTTAGTTCCTCATCTCTCTCTCTCTCTCTCTCTCTCTCTCTCTCTCTCTCTCTCTCTCTCTCTCTCCTGTTGTTCATTCCCAGATGGCCTGCACTCTTTCATTAATTAGAGGTAAGGCAGAGGTGGGGGTGGAGGGGGGGAGGGTAGATGCACTCTGAGGTTTCCTGTTGTGAAAAAAAAAAACATGGATGCAATTTGGCCGTAGTAATTACGTACTTTTTGCTGTAACAGGAGGCTAATTACCGCGCCCGGCAACATAAGGATTGTCATGGAGACTTGCGTGCAGTGATCATTTGGCTTTGGCACAGTCGTATGTATGAGGTGACGCCACCGTTAAAGGGATATTCCTTGCCTGCACTCTGCAAACTTGCTCCTTAAGTTTCGGAAGTCGTACGGGAGGAGCAGGTGGAAGAACTATTGTGCGTAACAATAGATATAGTAACACCTGTTTGACCACAGGCTCTCGAGCTTAACCACGATGCCCCCCCCACTGTAGCAGGTCATAGTCTCCCACAGTAAGAGTTTTCACCGCACTCATGAGATAGCTTACACATTCCTGGAGTGGTTATAATTACCTCTCCCACTCCCACCCGCCCCTCTCCTTCCCCAATACTCATAACCTCTTATCTGATGTAACCCAAAACCCCCCTCAACTTTAACCCCCACAGACCGGTCTGCCCCCGCACGCCAACAAAAGCCGATTGTTAGTGGCCGGTCGGCTGCACCGCAGATCCCAGGTCAGTGTTTCGCAGAGACGGAGGCCCAGAGGCTGGCTCCGGTGCTGGTCCCGGGACAGCCCGAGCCCCTGCGGCGTACGCTGGGGAAACCCTATGCGGCACGATGGGAGAGGAAGGCGTGAAATTTGAACCGGACAAGTGCGTTGGAGAACACAGCGCCTTTGCTATGTGTGGGGGATCCCACCTGCTTCATGGCAGCTTCGCGCCACAGAAAACTGAAGGAAAGAGACAAAAACATCTCTGTAGTAGGTCGGGTCATGCGCGTCTGGTTCTGTCTGAATGTCTCGAATGTTCATCCTCTTCCTCTTGTCCTCCCTGTATCTCTCTCTCTCTCTCTATCCCTCTCTCCCGCGGCCTGCAGAAGTTTGCAGTGAGAAGTTGGCGGTGTGTAATTGTGCAGGCCTGGCGGGGTGCGCTCCCACGGAGGCGCGGGCGGGGAAGGCGGCCTGGTGGAGGTGCGGGAGGGGGAGGTGGCCCGGTGGGGGCGCGGGCCGGGCGGGGGATTCGGGCACTGCGTCGCACTCCCGGGCTGACAGCTCAAAAGAGCCCACTGCGCCTCCACAATGGCCTGATTGGTCCTCCCCCGGCGGGGCCCGCTGGCCCCCACCCCATCTCAGACCCCAGCATTCGCCAGGCAGGTGGACCACAAAGTCCCCTGATTCTTTTGTTGCTGCCCGAAAGAGGGAGAGAGAAAGATGGGGGGGGGGGGGGGTAGAAAGTGAGAAAGAGGAAGAGAGTGAGAGAGAGAGAGCTAGACAGAGAGAGAGAGAGAGAGAGAGAGAGAGAGATATGTTCATATTCCTTGGTGGACTAAACCTTGCCGTCATGGGATAATTTGCTAATGAAAAAAAGAGGAGAGGACAGTCCAGAAAGGGGACTTGCCTTTCAGAGCAGAGACAGAATGACAGAGAGAAAGAGACAGAGAGAGGACGAGATAAAAAAAACACAGAGAGAAGGTGTAGAGCAGTTTAAAGCTGTCAGTTAGAAATTTAAACAAACACGTAGATGTCACTTATAGTTTTGTCTTTTCCATAGCTGCTAAAGTAATGAAAAGGGTACTGAAAGAGGAGAAGAATGTAAGAAAGCAAGGAATGAAAAAAGAGGAGAGGAGAGGAGGAAAGGAACGAGTGAGAAGGAGCAGTTGAGGGAGGAGTGAGAGAGGAAGGGGGGAATGTGAGAAATGGAGAGAAGAGAGCCTGGAAAATTGTAAAGGAATGCGTGCAGTCGCTTTGCGGGGTGCAAAATTTGGCGCCTAAAAAAGGGAAAAGACCCCCCCCCCCCCCCTCGTCCCCTCCCCACGTGGGCCGGCCTCGCACGTAAGAAATATGGAACTTCGCATTCTAGTACGTTATGTAGACAGTTATTTTATTTTATTGCTGGGTATATTTCTTCCGTTTTTGGCCAGTGTGGACAGTTGTCCAGTACACACACAAAATGTAAAAAAAAAAAAAAGAACAGGAGAAAGTACAGTCCAGTGCAGAGAGAGAGGGAGAAAGGGAGAGAGAGAGAAAGAGAGATAGAAAGAGAATGAAAGAGAGAGGGAGAGATGGGTGCCTCTTCCACCCTTTTTAGGTGGGCATTTAAATGATCAAAAGCAAATGGTGGGGGAGGTGTCACCTGACAGGAATAAAGTTCCTGTTAGCAGCGCGGGCGGAAAGTAATTTCCAGATAGTGTGTCGCGGCCCATCTTTGTGGCGTGCCGATAAGGGTTCATTTCAGCGCGCTGGCTAGCAGACACTCTCACTCGCGTGCCTCTATTCTCAGACACCTGTGATAACAGCTTGTGGAGTCTAATTGAAAATGTGCTTCAAAATGGATTTTCACTTTTCTTCTCTCTCCCTCTTCCGTCCTTCTCTCTTACTCTCTCTCTTCATCCCTCCTTCTAACAGACGTTCGCACTGACACCCCCCGCCCCCGCCCCCACCCCTTCCGCTCCACTCACAGAGCCCCCACCCTCAGTGCTCCGCAGTTAGCCATTGCTACTCTTCTGGGGGGAAATATTGAATGGGTAGAGGGAATGGAGTGTGTGTGTGTGTGTGTGTGTGTGTGTGTGTGTGTGTGTGTGTGTGTGTGTGTGTGTGTTGGGGGGGTGGGGGTAATTCCAGGGCCGAAGCGTTTGTGCACTGCAGTGTGTGTGACGATCATCGCTCATGGAAGTGTCAGAGAAGTGGCAGGAGTGTGATCAGTCTTATTAATGAAATCATTGATCACTTGATGGGACTCATAATCAACTGTTTCTACACTCTTCAACTCCCCCTACACCCTCTACTCACACACACACACACACACACACACACACACACACACACACACACACACACACACACACACTGAGATGCCATCACACCGTCTTTCACTATTTCTTTTCCTCTCTCCCATATTTTCTCCCTCTTTCATTCTTTATTTTCTTCTTTCATTCTCTCTCATGTGCATTCACACACAGTACACATCTCATTCTTTCATTCTTCTAAGCGTTTTTTGCTCCAAAGAATAAACGGTATTGCATGAATTGGTCAAATATGCTGAGAAATAAAATGTAGAGGATATCAGAGAATAACGTGCTCCAGATTCACTCTTCCAACCTCTTCAGCTGGGAGAGTGAATCTTGTGGTTTGGTGCAGGTAGACTGTTAATCTCGCATCCGATTGAACCGTTGTCTTTATTTGCATTTAGCTATTTGAGGGCCCTAGTTTTGCTGATGTGAAGACTGACAGTGACAGATTGAGACTAAACTGAACATTGGTTCTCTGCTACAAGCAGTGGCTGACAATATAATTTCAAAAGAAAACTCTGAAACTTTGTCCTATGCTGGCAAAATACTGACATTAGCAAGCTAGCCAACATGCCAGCTAACTGTACAGATCAAAAGAGGAGAAAGGCTTATTGTCATGGTATGACAAAACCAGCTATATCGTAATCTATAGTACTGACCGGTGAACTAAACCTTACTTCCAGCTTAGGTTATAAACCTATTAAGCTTTTTGACAAACAACGTAAGCATTGTTTTGATTGTTTCATATTGCTGAAGTAGATAACCACTAGCTAGAGTCTGTGAACAACATCAAATACTAGCTTAGTATGGGAGTACCGTAAAGAAATGCAAAACATGTAATAACCATAACACTGAAGTAACAGTGATCAAGAGTACATTAGTACAGAGCAGTAAGAAACTGTAGCGGACTGGGCAGAGGAGTCCACTAAACTAGCTTTCTGTTTGTGCTGATTTCACTTTTTGTGGTGTCCCACCCCCCGATGAAAGATTTTGATTGGTTCTGCTACGAGTATGTAGCAGAAGTTTGTGACTATAGAGCATTGCTCCATGTGGTTATAGAAAGGGGAGATTGTCTTTTCTTTTCCACATAAAACCAGTTTAGTGACTTTAGTGTAAAAGGTGTGGGGGCGTCACCCCAGTACTTTCTCAAGTGGTGGGCAAAACGGCCGCATGCCCCCAGGGTGCCTGGCTCAGGCAGTGTACCCTCATCATCAAGTGGGTCTGAACCGGGACCTTTAGCTGTTGCTCCCTCTCCCCCAGCCATCTCTCTCTCTCTCTCTCTCTCTCTCTCTCTCTCTCTCTCTCTCTCTCTCTCTCTCTCTCTCTCTCTCTCCTCGTTTCAGTATTTAAAATAATAAGCTCCAGGGCTCTTCATCTTCGCAGCGTGGTAACTGGATTGTTCTCCCGTGTTTCATCATCAGCGCACCGTGAGCGAGTCGTGTATCTGATGATGAAGGCGCAGGTTCGAGGAGAGTGCAGGTACGGAGAGGCTTGAACGAGCCAGCGATGAAGAACAAAAGTACCGCTCTCAGCCGCAATGGTTACCGCGGTAGCCGGCGCGTAAGGGCACCTCCTCGCCGTAATCATCACCGTACACTCGCATGAATGCGAGATTTGCACTCACGACTTCTGACAAAACGGTTGGAGTCTGGAGCCCTGTTGGAGCATTCCAGCTTAGAAGTACATTCTGAGGGCCATTACTCGTTTGTCTGAAAGAGGAGGGCTGTCTTCCTTTGAGCTTGTTATGTGTAGGGGTGGCGGGGGCTGTCACCACTCCTCCCTGTAGCTCTGAGGAGTGGGCCGTAGATGGAGGAGTCAAGGTGGTGTTGTGAGGCACTTCGATTTTCAGGTTTCTGCTGTACAAATGGCACCACCACGGCCTTCGCTCATGGTTGCACACATATACTGACTATAAAACCACAAACAAGCACTAAAAGTTGCATACATGGACAGGCGTACATAGACGCGCACTCTTTCCTGACAGCGCGGGATATTACCTTTTCTACCCACAATTCTTCCTCTTCGACCATATCCAGCTTTTTTTTCTCTCAAGTCTTCTTCCAAATGCCGCCGGCAGCCTGGCCTGCTTTGCGCACAATGCAGCACAAATTCTTTAGCGCTGGTAAGGTCATGGTCCTGGCTCCCCCGGCCCAGGGGGTGCAGGGGGAGGGGTGTGTCCATCCAGCCCAGACAGAGGCTCCCCTCTTCAGGACCGAACGTGTGCATTGCCCCACGCTCCCCTCCCCCACCCCGAGCTCATTTCCTCAAGCAGCGGGGACACGGACAGTGGGCTGGCAGCGAACATGGCCTCTCCGTTGCCCCGGGACACAGATTTGAGCAGGTTCCACTGGTACTGGGGCGGAGTGGCCCCAAGTGGGCCAGCCCCCTGCCCAAAACACACACACACGCACAAACACACACACTTCTGCATCTTTTACTAACGGCCCCATGCTGGTATCACTTTCTCCAGTGCCTCAGTCGTCCTGGCAGGCATGGGGCAGCTGGAGCAGTCTGCCCACTGTGAAGGCTACTGAAGGGCTGTGGGGCTGAGATTCCTCTCTTATGTCGCGTTACTCTTCAGTCTGCTTTTCAGCTGGGAATTTCTCCTGGGAATGACCCCATCATACACTTTTCCATATTTAAAGCGATGGCCTTTCTCTCTCTCTCTCTCTCTCTCTCTCTCTCTCTTTCTCTTTCTCTCTTTCTCTCTCTTTCTTTTGCTCTTGTGAGTGCCTGTTGAGTGAAGGTTGCAGAGTTGTCTCACAGTGGACAGAGAGAGGGGTGGACACACAGAGACAAGGGGCAGATGTGTATTACTCTGCCAGTGGGGTTCGTTCAGACTAACATCACTGTGCTTCCCTGCTGAGATGAACAAAGTGGACGTGTCCTGAACCTGGAGAGACTTTATTATGCACCACAGACACTCTGATCTTTCTTTTGCACTTTCTACCATTTATTTACTGTCACTTTTACACCTGATTCCTCCTCATCTCCAGGTACCTCTCTCTTTCACTCCCTCTCTCCCTCTTTCTCTCTCTCCATCACCCCTCTCTCCCCTCCCTCTCTCTCATTCCCTCTCTCTTTCTCTCATTCCCTCTCTTTCATTCTCCCGCTTCTCTGTTTCTCCTCATATTCCACTCCACCACTCCTCCTATCTCTCCGGTGTCTCTAACTGGGCGAGAGAGGAGTGGAGATCAAAGACTCTAAAGAATACCAGTGGTTTCTACTGATCGATTAGATATCAAGGCCCGTGCCCTCCCCGCCCCTCCACTGCCTCCGCTCAGCTGTAAGTGCATGCAGTACATGTTTGTGTCCATGTCTAGGCCGGAGATCAGTCGTTAGCGATGCACCTGGCAATGGTAACGGGACCCGCAACTGTCCGAGAGCCCATCCTACGTCCGACGTCCAAGAGGGAGAGAGGGCCAGCACCACTTTTTGCAGTCTTTAGCTGATAAGGCCATGGGATTATAATCCCTGCTGCCTCTCCGCCGGCATAGATCCAAGCACAGATCAATCCAGAACAAAGATGGTGCAGTGTACTGTACTAACTATACTAAATAACTATATTAAATTGCATGTAATAAGCTTCAAACGCAATTTGCTAGAACTTAGATTGCCGGAGAATGATTCATGCTGATTTACATTCATTCATTCATTCATTTACAACGATTCATATAGATTATTTATACTGATTACCAGAGGTTTATATATATTTATATAGGTAAACATTTAGTACAGTGTTTCTGAACAATCATATGGATGCAGCCTCAGACAAACATGAGCACTGTTGGAAGCACACACACACACACACACACACACACACACACACACACACACACACACACACACACACATACACACACACACACACACATACACAGCATGTCCTGTCCATCTTCTGAACAATTTGGCAACCTCATGACTCCGCTGCAGTAACAGAGAGTCTGAGCCGCCCGTATTACGTGGGCCTGCTCATCAATACGGCCTTTGTTTGTGGCTGGCCAGCCTGGGCCCAGCGTGGTCTTCAGGGGGCCGTCAGGGGGCCGTCGCTGGCCCAGGCGTGGAGGGGCAGAAGGGCAGCTGGCCCAGCCAGAGGGAGTGCAGGGATTGTTGAGATTAATACAGTAAGACTTGTTTCTCTTTTTAAAAATAATTAAGAAAAGTTAGTATGAAAATTCTTTCCCCCTGTCAGTAATATAAACAGCTGCGGGGGTACATACACATCCACACACACACAAACAGACACACACTCACACTCTCTCACACACACACACACACACACACACACACACACACACACACACACACACACACACACACAGGCTTCATTTTTTCCATTTTCTTCAACAGCAGACTTGGCGTTGTTTCCTCCCTGTCTGGAACTGAGTTGCATGTTTTCTGTGATACAGCAGCTGAATCAGGCATGACCAACCACGGCCACGTTCAGCAGGGGAAGAAAGAGCTCGGATGAATAGAGTGAGTGTGATTGCGAGAAAATGAGAAAATTTGCTCTTCATAGTCTAGCTCTATGTGAACACGATGTAATGCGAAATCCTTCTGAATGCACATGGTACGGTTGTTTCTGAATAAGTGCTAAAGTGTTGACATGCGTTAGCGGCAGCTGGAGATAAGGCCGCCTTTGCACTGTTTTGATTAGACGCTCTCTGTGTAAAGTTAGCGGTTTTGGCAGAAGTTCCAAACAGGTGTTTGAGTTCGAGGCTCTTAATGGCTATTGTGATGGGTGAAGCTCAGCAGAATCTCAGCACAAGGAATACTGGGAAAGACTCAACCAGTGTCAGCATATGTGGAACATGGTGCTAAACTGTGTTATCCTGCCATCCTCAGGGCGGGGGTGTGAGGGGCCCGGCAGGGAATGGCACTTTGCATTCTTTAGGAGCTTGTAGAGTGCGGGGCTTTGTGTATGAGGGCGGGGCTTAAGTGTGGGGGTGTGGTCGTATGAGCTGAGGGGTCAGGGAGTGGGGGGAGAGGCCAACAGAGTTGGTTAACTCAGCGCTCTTATACAGCAGCATCAATGAACAAAAACGTCAGCTTCTGATTCTGCACAACTCTGAAGCCCTGGATGGTGATTCGGCGGGTTGGGTCAGGAGTGTCCGGGCAGGGACAGCGCTAGCCAGAGTTCCACAGATCCACCTGCTTTAAGTGGCGGGCTCAGCTGGTCTGAGAAGAGACTCCAGGGATCATCTGCCCTCTGTCTTCTGGATCAGCGCTAGTGCTGACTCTGTCACCGAGCAGCGACACACATTCGTCAGACCAGAACAAACCCAGCAAGCTCCCGGAGCCTCGAAGTTCATGCCGAAAAAGAAGCCGGCGGTTTTTCTTCTTTGATGCCCCAGTCGACGTCAGCAGACATCAGCCTGCATTGCACTGCATTGCATCTGATTGTATCTTGCTTGATTCACACAGTTAAAAGTGGGCTGAGAGTGTTTTTTGTTCAGTTGCTCTGATAATCGGCTTCATGTGCGATGGCAACGTTTTAAGGAAGGTGAATGCTCTCGGTTCCATGTGTGCCTTTCTGTCAGATCTCTCTTTTTTTTTTTTTTACATAATCCAGCAAATTAGTCACACATGGACCTGATATTGGTCCAGCCTGCGGTGACTTGGCATATTTTCTTTGCTGGGAAAATCGTCATGTTATTTTTATGGTTTTGGACTTGTGGTTTGATATCCTGGTCATCATGTTATTTTTACGAGCCTTGGCTTGTAGTTTGGAATTCTGATTGTCACGGTGGCCTGTGAAAGGGGGGCCACGGGCCTCTACCGGGCCTCGGCCGGGTCTCTGCCGGGTCTCTGCAGCGAAGCGCTAAGCGTTACCAGCTGTGGCTTCAAAGAGACCCGTCGAGCCCGGCTCCCCACCTGTAATGGAGGAGTTCGTGAGAGCACAGAACTCAACCTGAAGTGAAGCCTTGAGCAGCCCCCACCAGTGTGACCCCCCCTACCCCCACCCCAAGGGTCTACCCCCACCCACCCCTGCAGTGTGTGATGTTAGGGTCCCCTAGGAAACCAGAATATATTGCAGGATGTTGACTTTTGTTCCTGTGGATTATTGAAGCTGAGTGACCCCAACCGAAACCACTCACTTTGTTTTGGCGTGAGGCTGGCTTTATTTTGGACGGATAGTTTCCATGCCTCTTGCATTTACACTTGGAGCAGGGCACGTCCATGTTGCTCACCGAAATACCAAATGTTTTAGTATGATGCTAATTTGAAACTAAGCCCTCTTTGGCCTGGTTTAATCCCATTGTTCCACATTTAGATGCAAAGCTAGAGCTTCCGAAGTCTACCCATAATTCATGGCTGTTGTCAAAATGAGAGCACAAGTAGTCACTAACAACACTGTAAATATACAAGAGCGTATGTAATAGCAGAGTAATGTCTATACTGACAGACTGGTATGGTTTCCAAAAAATAGCAGAGGAGCCAAAAGTCTGTGTTAAGAGTTTGGGAAGGTCAGATAGCTCTTCATGAAAGGAAGGACAACACTGTTTTGTGCAGTTTGGCTTGAAAATAGCAAATTTTACACTTTAGTTCACTTTAACAATCTCAGCTTGTAGTTATCTACTTCTGACATAATCTGAGCTGCTGTTACACCTAATTTCTGAAAGGAGTAATCTGGGGTGTACTGATGAATTACGATGTCATTTGTAATAAGAGGGCTTCTTTGCTAGGTATGTCCTCGATTCCACTGACACTGAAGGTCTTCTTCACAAAAAACAGCAGTTTATGTTGTATAGTGCTTGAATGGTTTCCCCTTGTATGAAGTACATCATGGGCATAATTTGGATTTGAAAAAAATTTAAAAAATGCTTTGCTTTCATTTGGCTACCTGTGAAATTTGCGTTTTCTATAAGAAAGCAAGTCTTCAGGCACGTGTGTTCCCTGAAAAGAGTCAGCACTGGGACAAAAAAGGAAGATGTTCACAAAGGGTTTTATGTCTGTGTTTGGTAAGCCTATCATTGTTGAACAAGTGTCTGCACTATTGGTTAAAACACAGTTGTACCATAATTGTTGTCTATTTCTTTTCATTAAAAAATGTTTTTGTTTCATTTCACAAAATGTCAGTTGTGCTGTGTTTATTATTTCGGGATAGTGTGACATCAGCATGATCGTTTTCTGATTTCGTTACCGCATCTGCACAAGATGTTATATAAAATATTTTCCGAGTTTGCTTTCAAAAAGTGGTGGGGTGACAAAATCAGCCATTTCAAAAAGTGGTGGGCAAATGTCCACAGTGTCCAGCTTCTATTACGTCAATTCTACTCCAAATAGGTGGCCAGTGGCCTGGCCATACGAAGACATGCCCCCACCACCCCGCGTTGGCACAGAGCTTCCAGCAGGCTGGCTTAAGCTCGCCAGGCCTGAAATCTCACCCACGCAGGAGCTAGCGCCGGCCGGGCCGCGACATTTTTGCCGTCGTTGATAAAGTGCTTAGCGGCGAGCGCGCTAATGAATCTGGCCTGACCGAGGGTGACTTTTTCACGCGTTATGGTGGAGGAGGAGGGGATGGATGGAGCAAGGGAGGGATGGAAAGAACGAGGGAGCGGGAAGGGGGGGGGGGGCGACGGAGGAGTAATCCCGTTCCGGCTAAACGGCTGATCCTTCTCATTCCTCAGATATCAAATGTCAGAAGTTAAATTAGCCTGCTAGCCCCTGATAGCGGTTAACATGCTTTTAAATGGGGAGGGGAGGGTGGGTGAGTGGAGGAGACCAGTGAATTCCAGCCCCGTGGGACAGCAGACAGGTGCCTTTGAAGTGTCTAATTATCCCTCTCTCTGTAAGTACCGGCTAACTGTCTTAATAGTCCTCCGCTCACAGTGCCTCATTGGCTCATGTACATTTATCCTCAGTACGGCCATGCAGAGCAGGAGAGCTACACATGCAGTGTACCATACAGAACTCAGGGCTCGGTTCCCACCCCAAGCCACCACTCCCCCCATCTAATTACCACCTTGGATTAGCAGGATCAGATCAGATAGATTTGGATTGGAAGTGAAACCTGAAAGACGGAGCACCTCCAGAAGGGGCTCCTTCAAAAGAAAACATTTGCCACATTCCATACGATTTTTGACCCCTAAACTGTATTTGGTGAAAAAAATGAAAGAAAGGGAAAAATATATTTATCCCAGCATACCAAGGAGCTGAGTGTTGGTAATGGTGTTGAGTGGGCGTTGGGCTTTTCTGGCCTGCTCCTCGTGAGCTGGCTGTAATCACAGCCCCAGGCTTAGCCAGTGCTGTGGAAGGGGAGCGACACGCTAACGGTCAGACACAGAGAGAAGCTGGCGCCAACCGAAGGGCCTATGGCACATGGACTCACGGCCAGCCTCCGTCCCCCTGGGTGCAAAAAGACAGACAGGCCGTGTTCCTAACCAGAAATAAAACAAATAAACACCCAGCGGAACCCAAAAAAAAAAAAAAAAAAACGCAACTCCAACAGCATCTCTGAAGTAATTTCATTTCATTTGCTATTGGCATATTACCTCTGCTGGATGGATGTCAGAATGTGAAATATACATAATCAGTGAGGGAGCTTCAGAATGTGCTGTGGTTAAAGAGGATTTTGGAAGTCCTAAGCTGTGTGGTTGGATCAAAGAGCGGTGAGGAAGAAAATACACCCATATCAGCTGTACGTTGTGTAAGGGGTTCACTACCGCACTCACCTTTGCTATATCATAAAAAAATAAAAAATCAACTATGCCTCACTCTCAGTGCCTTACCTGGGGCGGTTCAGTGCCTACTAAGACCAATCACAGCCCATTATTCACTCTGATCAAGGTTCTGCCAAATGCTCTAACAGGGTCTGATGGGAGTGGAGGTGCCATTCGGGCGATGGCGTGGAATAGCCAAACTGTGAATAGGCCAAATGCACCATTGTCCATCTCGGAGAGGCACTTTCACCCACACACTCCACTCTTCTACAATCATCTGCTCCTGATGGAGCACGCCTAAGTGTCAAGGCCGTTCCCGGGGGATGCTGCTCCCATAACTCAGGAGGTGTGGTGGAGGGGCGATTGGGGTGAGGTGGGGGGTGGGGGTTTGGATGGGGGGTTGCAGCAGGAAGAATAGGGGAGGCTCACGGAGCTCTTAAGCCCTTTTCAGTGTCGCTGATTTGAGGCGGGTGAAGGAGACCTGTCTCGGCTTTGATTCCGCCCCGCCCCGCCTCCCCCCAGGGTTGCTGGGTAGGGTGTCAGGGATGACCAGGCCTGCTTGGGTCCTTGAAGGGACATAGTGTTCGAATGATCAACTTGGGACTCAGAACTGGGGATTGGGATGTGTGCATGTGTGAGCACCACGTTTAGATGTGTGAGGGCTGTCACATTCACACAGATACAGAACACGCACAGCCACAGAGATGGTTGCTTGGAGACTTTGTTTTCTTTATTAACACACTAAGTAACAAATATATATATTTGTATATTTGTTTGTTTGTGTAAATATATATGTATTTCCCAAATCTATGGCAAAAGGTTGCTAGAGATTTGTTCTTGACTTCCACATGGACTTTATTGGTACTTTTTGTTTGTTTGTTTCCCAAGTTTCTCTCTCACAGCTCATTCTCACCTATCAAGTAATTCTCCCCTGTCACATGACAGGAAGGGGAAGGGCTATCCCATGATTCCTCTGAGGTACACGCACTCGACCACCACATCGTTTTGAGCTGAGGCTCATGTAGTATCAGGGGGCAGATTAATATGCTCAGAAGATTGTGCTGTGCAGGTCATCCTACTGCATGAGACACTTCATAGACACCCGTGATTGGCCTGTTTGTCTGTTAACGTAGAAGTGTGAATATGACACCCAGCACTCCCTCCCTGAGAACACAGCCAGTGTTACTCTCCTGGGGCTTGATGACAGGGTGAACTGGCAGCTAACTGATGACTGGGTGAACTGGCAGCTAATTGATGACTGGGTGAACTGGCAGCTAACTGTTGACTGGGTGAACTATCAGCCCCCTGATGACTGGGTGAATTGGCAGCTAACTGATGACTGGGTGAATTGGCAGCTAACTGATGACTGGGTGAAGTGGCAGCTAACCGATGACTGGGTGAATTGGCAGCCCCCTGATGACTGGGTGAATTGGCAGCCCCCTGATGACTGGGTGAATTGGCAGCCCCCTGATGACTGGGTGAATTGGCAGCCCCCTGATGACTGGGTGAATTGGCAGCCCCCTGATGACTGGGTGAATTGGCAGCCCCCTGATGACTGGGTGAATTGGCAGCCCCCTGATGACTGAGTGAATGCTCTTCCATTGCCCATTCAGGAGCTCACATGGACCTCTTGCTACTGCTGTCTAAGTCAACTTTGAGTATTCCCTGCAGATTCTATGGTCTTAATCATATCGTTTCTGAACAACGACAGATATTACTGAATGAATTTGCGTTTGTCCTTTCTAAGGTATGTGGAATTTATTCGATCAACTTGGAGAGAGTCATTCAGCGTCAGATTACAGTCAAGGTGTACAAGCAATTTATGCTAAAAGTTTGTTGTACTTTGGATGACCCATATTACGATCGACTGGTTGTGCTCCAAAGAGGCCTTCACCAGATGAATGGGGATCCCTGTGTGATTTCACGCCTCATTTCTTCATCACATCCGCCATGGATGCGGTTTGATAGAAGAAAATGAGTGGTGTCTCTCAAGGGCGTGTCTATCCTTAAGTGGTTGCACGCATACAGTTGTTATTGTACATTGTATTGCTTGAAATTTGACGATAGGAGGAAGACTGTGTGTAATGTTTTTTTATTCATTGCTTTAATGGTGTTTGTTTCAAAGCTGTCTCTTCACACGTGCACTGAGGCAGACATATTGCACGTGGAACTTGCTACTTGGTTAGAGTTCTTTGGCAAAATAAATGACAAAATACTTAAGTGTGACAAAAATAAACTCTTCTGACCCCACCCGAGAACAGTGTAAAAATACGTACAAAAGTTCCTGTATGTAGTGTACTTTAAAACCTCAATTAGAAATGAAAACAAGTGAAACAACTGTCCCACAGTGCAAAAACTGGCTCTTAAATGTTTTTTTTTTTTTCGGTTGCCAGGCGGAAATCACAGTGTGAGTTACACACTGAGTTACAAGAAGGATGTTCTTTTGCTAACCTGCCCTATACACAGCTGAACCTCTGAGATCTACTCTCCTGCAGTTGAAAGGCCATTCATCTCCTCATAATAGGAAGCTGAACCCGTCTCTGAAGGAGTGTTGCTTGTGCATTAAGCCTGCCCTGCTGGGGGTTAAAGGACGAATCTTGGCCAACTTCTCTCTCCTCTGCAGCCAAGATGTGATAGAATACCCCACACAATTGCACTAATCCCCCTGCTTCTCTCTGGCGCTCAGAGCCGGTCAGTGATTGGTGGAGATTTCGTCGCCCTTTCCTCCCTCCGTCTCCTTCGTCTCCTCCGCCGCTTCTCTCTCCCTCGCCACCTACACCCTCAACCGCTCGCTAATCGCGAGCTGCTCCACCCGTGCTTGGCGTGGGCGAGGCGAGGTCTCAGTTTCAGGTAGCGGTAAGCCTCTCAGAGAGGTAGCCGTATTAAAAGCCCTGCCAACTCCAGGCATTTCTGAGTCGCTGCCTCATTGTTAATTGGGAAGTCAGCAGCCTCTCCTTCAAGTTGATTTGCAAGGAGGGGAGGGGGGGGGGGGCGGGGGGGGTGGTGGTTGGGGGTGGGGGTCGGGTGGAGAGATTACCACTTTGGTGGAGAGGCGCTTTGAAGAGACGCTTTTGTGTTCTGCGCTCATGCTGTCTCCTGCTGGTCCACGCCGCCGCCGTGTCCCTCAGCCAAGCGTGCCGCTGTTCACCTCTTCCTCCTCTTCCTCCTCCTCCTCCGTGGAGAGAACTTGGAGAGATTAACAGCGTGGCACGAGAAAGGTGACGAACGTTGTGCCAGCCAAGAGAGACCGAGGGCAAACAGAGGCTCCTCCTCATGTGGCCCTTTCTTACCCCACACCCCCTCTACGGGGACCAATGGGCTCCTTCTGGGGCGGCCTGAACACGCCCCCCTGCTTCTGACATCACGACGCTCTGCGTTGGGCCATTTTGGTCCTTCCTCGTTCCTCTCCCTGCTCCTGGAAGGGCTTCTCATTACGGCCCCCGACGCACGCGGCAGCCGTTGTGAAGGGAGCTGATCCAGGGAGATGTTTTTGTTTTTTCACAATGGAGGCCTCAATCCGTAAAACGAAAGAGACCTGTGCACTCCAATTTAACGAGGGGGCTGGCAGAAGGCAAAAAGACAGAGGAGGACAGAGAGGAGGGGAAGGTGAGATAGAGGGGCCGAGGTAAAGGGGGCAAGAGAGAGAAACTAAGAGTGAGAGAGAAATGGAATGAGTGAAACAGGGGGAGGAAAAGAGAAACAGGAAGAGAGAGAGTAAGCATGAGAGAGAGAGAGAGAGAGAGAGAGAGAGGTTGGGCAGTGGTACAGAGAGCGAGTCAGACACCAGAGCTGGACGGGTAGCCTGTGATCAGGGCTGCAGTGAGCACAATTACTGCCTTTTCAAATCCTTCAGTGACACTGCGGGAGGAAGGAGGACTTTGAAACTTGAAAGGCAGGAGCTTGCTTTCAAGCCTCAAACGCGAGCAGGAAAGGGCTCTGAAATTTGTTCAGGGTTCCCTATCCACCATTAGCTTGTTTCTTCCCCTCGCCTCCAGGCATTTAAGCGCTTTTTGAAAAGATGTTAAGAAATTCAATCACCACAGAGAGAGAGAGGGAGAGAAAGGGAGAGAGAGGGAGGGAGAGAGCACGCTTGCTACTTTTTCTTCCTCGCTCCTCTCTCATTCTCTCCGTCTGTTTTGTTGTTGCTCTCCACCTGCTCCACGGAGAACAGACCTTCACCCTTTGCGCAGGGGCGATACAGCCCGCTCGTACCGGGGCAGGAACGGGTGGAGCTCCGAAGCAGTGCGAAAGAAGCAGAAACGAAAGGAAAGAAGAACTGGGTGGAGAGGCTGGGCCGTGGAGATGCCCCGGGTGTGTGTGTCGGTGGGGGCGGCGTCACTGCTCTGGGGGTCTGTGGCGTATGAGCTCCACCAGTAGCCAGCGTGAGGAGGGGCCCGGGCGGGCAGAGCAGGCTGGGAGTTAGAGTTTGTGTCTCACAGAGGTTACCGAGAAGGAAAAACGGTTATTTGCCACTGTTACCCCATCTAACAAACACCCTCTTACATCCCCACTTCATTCAACTGTTTTTGTCGTTTTCTCTCCTTATATTTTCTCCTCCCCTCTCCTTTCCTCTCCTCTCCTCTCCCCTCTGTTTGTTGAACAGATCAAGTGGCCTGTTGACCTCCCACTGCTAAGTGTTTGCTGAGCCATTGATGTTGCTGGAGTTCTAAATGATGAATGCAAATTAACTAGACAGAGCTAGAATAATAAACCCCCAGCATCTCTCTTCTTCTGTGTGTCTTCCCCTCCCATTTACCCTCTCTTCCTCTCGCTTTCTTTCTTTCTTTCTTTCTTTCTTTCTTTCTTTTTTCTCTCTCACTCTCTCTCTGATGTATTGCTTGGGAATGGGTGACACTAGTGTGATTGAGGGTTGAATTCACCACTTGACCCCGTGCCCGATCTGCCTAAATGGCTTCACTGTGGGGTGGGGGTGGGGTTGGAGGTGGAGGTGGAGGTGGGGGTGGGGTAAGAACAAGGTGGAGAAGGGGAAGGGGGTTAGAACCTTTACAGAGGTGTGATTTTACATTAGTCAACAACAACAAAAGACTTTTAATAAAACATGAAGATATAATCACTATCACCCCTTAATCACTTTACCATTTATTTTTGCAGTTATTTTGAGCAGTGTTTACTGTGTGGTTGTCCATGGACTTTTGGAAGGGATGGCGTGTTTAAGGGCGTGGTCACAGCCGCCTGGGCTCATAGATCACTGCAGGCTTAGGCTAATAGGACTTGGGTCAAAACACTTTAGGCCGATTGGTCCAACCCAGTGAGGGAGTGGTGCTCAGTTATCGCCCCAATGCAGTGATCATGGGCCCCCGGCAAACTCCTCGTTTAAATGTGCCTCTTTGGTTTTTAATTATTAGCCATGGTTCTTTGTGACAAATCATGTTGGGGATGTTTGTGTTCAATGTGAGTCAAATCATTAGGCGAGGCTGGTTCATAGCATATTTCATTTCAAAGCAATTTAAAGTGCTTCACTTATTTTGAGAGTTTGTTTGCAGTGAATTAATTCCTTTTTACCCTTTGTTTTTCGTCTGGTGCTGTGAATTTGAAACCATTTTCCAGCCAGTGGATCAGGCGGGGACCATCTGTAGGTTTAGGGGCTCGTTGCCTGTGCTGGTTGAGTGGAGAACACACACAAACGTGTCGTCCCTCTTTCTGCCTCTGACTCCACTGCCCCTCATACCTACACTGCCTCGGGTACCGGATCTGCGCCGGTCTTTGCGTATAAGGGGCGGGGCTAATTCAGAGTGTCCGTACGCCTGTTTGGTCGTGTCCGGATGAGGAGGGCACGCACATCCCTCGCAATCCCGTTACTGCCAGTGACTCGCAGGCTCCTGTGACATGCTCTCGCAAATCCTGTGTGTGTGTGTGTGTGTGTGTGACGACAGAAATATGGTGCTTTTTAAATCCTTTTATGACAGTATTGCAGTTTGTGAGAGCAGGCCTATTAATCCAGACTTAGTGCCATTATGGCCCTAATAAGATCATAGGCTGTGCAGTACAGGATTAAACACTCCGAACATAAGTGACGCTGTCAGTTCTCACGGAGAGGCAACACGCACTCGTGCTCTTTCCCTCTCTGTGATGTCTGCGCACCAAGAGTCATGGAATGTGTTGTAAGTACTGACATGAAGGAACTAGAGACAGAAAAGAATGATTGAGAGTGAACAAAGCCAACCGTAGAAAGTCACAAGGATGTAGCTTGTAGCACAGTGCAGGAAACTGTATCCCTGTGGTGTTTCACGGTATTCACTGTTCAGACTACACTGTGTGTGTGTGTGTGTGTGTGTGTGTGTGTGTGTGTGTGTGTGTGTGTGTGTGTGTGTGTGTGTGTGTGTGTGTGTTAGAAACTAGCCTTTCTGGCTCACTAGCTTTCTCTTCATTGCCGTATGAGTCCAGTCAGTCTCTGATAGTTACTTTAACTCTAAGTGCTAACAGAGCTATAAGCCGTGCCATTCCACCAGGGTGACCATAGTCAAAGGTGGCCAGACCATCCCGGCGCCAGCCAGGGTTCGGACAGTCTGTTTGACACCCCCAGCCGGGGTTCGGATGATCTGAGTGATGGCCCAGCCAGGGTTCGGACAGTCTGTTTGACACCCCCAGCCGGGGTTCGGATGATCTGAGTGATGGCCCAGCCAGGGTTCGGACAGTCTGGGTGACACCCCCAGTCGGGGTTCGGACGGTCCGGGTGACGCCCCCGTCTGGGGCTTTTTGACCACTCACAGCTTTCTCCCTTAAAGCAGCTAACATGGACCAACAGCTCCACTCAAGCAGATTCTAGCTTCACCAGCCCGTAACGTTCATTCGTTCTTACAGGACGCTTAGGGCTAATCACTGTTCAGAGAGCTGCTGCCCTTAGTTTAATGGGCAGGATCCCAGGACATGGATGAGAGAGCTCTCATCTCCTGGCTTAAATGTGTGTGTACAGGTTCAGCTGATTAAAGGGGTTAATGAAGTACCCTCAGGCCAGCTGCTGGCCCCTGCTCTGAAGGGAAAGTCCTGAGTGGTAGGAGGTCACTGGCAGGAGAGAGGCCCCGTACCTCCTCACCCATGGGAGGTAGTGGCTGGGAGAAGGTCAGCTAATGGGTCAGCTCCGTCACATGAAGGAGCTTGCAAAGGAGAGTGGGTAAACACTGTGAGGTCGAGTCTGCTGAGAGCTTCAGTGAGCCTCTGCTGACCTCTCTACAGGTCCTGCCCTCAGGAACACACTCACACACACTCACACACACAGATATGTGCACACACACAAGAGGGAAGGTAGAAGGAACGATAATTGAGAGGTAGAAAGCAGCTACGCGTGTGAGTGAGAAACAGAATGGGGGAAGAGAGGGAGGAAGGGAGAGGGGGAGAGGGGAAGAGAGGTGGCGGGATAGAGGGGCAGTTGGAGATAGATGGAGAGAGAGAGTGCGGGAGAGAGAGGTAGAGAGGTGGAGAGAGGGAGAGTGAGAGAGAGAAGTGGTGGTTTGTGGGCGTTGATACTACCCATGAGGCCACTTAATGGGCAGTTTGGAATGCAGGGAAAAGACTCAGCTGCCCTCTCCAAGGGATTCTGTGTCTTTGAAAAAAGAGAGAGCTGACAAAGAGAAAGAGAGAGAGAGAGAGAGAGAGACCTGCCAGAGAGAGAGCTGACAGAGGCAGAGAGAGCCGAAGAGGAGTGAGGAAGAGAGTGGAGCTGACTGAATGAGAGGGAGAGAGGGAGAGAGAGAGAGAGAGAGAGGAGAGAGAGAGAGAGAGAGAGAGAGAGAGAGAAGGGGGCAATTGGGGGAAGTCCTCATCTGCCTGCTGGTTTGTTAAAGGCCTGTTTTATTTCTCAGCCTGGAGAAAGGACTCCACGTCTCCTCCTACAAGGGTGTGTGCATCCCTTGTATTGTGAGTGTGTGTGTTGGGATGTGTGTGTGAGTATGTGTGTTGGTGGGGAAGGTGTATGTGTGTGTGTGTGCGTGGTGTGTGTGGACAGTCATTTTCTCATTTGGCCGGAGGAGCCAAAACCAAGAGGCTTTAAACTCAAGTCTCGCAAAGCACATGACTGCTCAAAGCTGACCCACATGACCAGACCTGTCACAGGTGTGTGTGTGTGTGTGTGTGTGTGTGGTGTGTGTGTGTGTGTGTGTGTGTGTGTGTGTGTGTGTGTGTGTATGTGTGTGTGTGTGTTTGTGAAAAGCAAGTTTGCTTGACGGCACTATTACTAAGCTAGAAGTCACGGCATTGGTCCGATCTCCGGTATCCACGTCACCCTCTGTGTCAGCATCTCCCTGCTGGTCCCCTCTGTCTGAGCTCAGACTTCTGAACAAGCAAGTGTGATATCAGCAATCCTCTAGTTTTATCTCTCAGGTTTGCCAGATGTCCTGCACAGATGCTTTATTCATTTTATAGTGGATCCATATGTGTGTGTGTGTGTGTGTGTGTGTGTGTGTGTGTGCTGCAGATGGACAGTGTGAGGAAGCTCTTAGCAACTTAGACCTTCAAACCTCAGTGTCATGTACTATTATCCACTCGTGCATTACAAGATTTAGTTG
>NC_135217.1:21699476-21726976 GCF_052324685.1 Brachyhypopomus gauderio | reverse complement strand
GACCAGGCCAGCCCCTCCGGATGGGGCGGAGATGGATGACGGGCCACAACTCCTCTCCTCCTCTGTTCCTTTTGTTCTCCTGTTTCTTAGGTTTTTTTTTTTCCTTTTTTATTTTCATGCCCAACATTCTGTTAGTGTGTACCTCTGGTGGCATGGGGTGCTTTTGTGTGTGTGTGTGTGTGTGTGTGTGTGTGTGTGTGTGTGTGTGTGTGTGTGTGTGTGTGTGTGTGTGTGTGTGTAGGGAAAATATGCAGGACCTCAGCAATGTAAACTTTAGAGTCGGATTCAAATAAAAGCCCTTGATATAAGAGAGAGAGAAAAAAAGACAAGCGATCATCCTCTTCATCTCCTCCTCCTCATCCTCCAGTGGCCCTTCCCTGAGTCTGTGCGTCCTTATCCTGGGAGTTGTTTTGTTATGTCTGTCCCCATGAAAACTGGGACTACACTACACTCTTAATGGCTGGCATAGCCCTGCCCATGAGTGCAGCTGCAGGGTGGGGTCTGACCCCAGCACAGCGCCACTGACCGGCCCCGGCGGGGGGGGCCCTGTGACCTCTGCACATAGAGCCCAGATGTGAACTCAACGAAGACGCGTTTTCTCTTTTACTTCCATGTTTTTACATTTTGCACTCATTTCTTTCCCTGTACCTCTTTCATTATTGTTTTTACATCCTTCTCTCTTATTCTTTCTCTTTTACTTCTAAGTGACGTCCCTTTAAAGTCTGTTGTGGCTGTGAGAGTTTCCCCACACTAGAATGAAGACCATCATTACCCAGCAATCTTCAGCACCAGCCCCGCGGTGCAGCGCCCTGAACACATTTCACACACCTGACTAGATAATTAAATGCTGATTGGAATCAGGTGTGTGTGAGTTCTGCAGGACCAGGTCTTAACTGGGAGGGACGACGAAGTTTGTGCTTTTGGGGAAACGAGGAACCTGAACTGTTCCGTGGACTGTTCAGTGAACTGTTCCTTGGACTGTTCCTCAGTCGTAACACAGAGAGTTCGGTCTTCAGTTCTTCTCAGGCTCAGAGTTCAGACAGTCAAAGTTTCAACTCATTGGACTATTTTCTTATGCTATAACTACTGTGTTCTGTTTTTCTTTGGTTCCTGTTGGGTGTTTATGCAAAGATTGTGCTCCCTAGCTGATTTCATGGCAGCATATTATTTTTTGATGTCTTATCTGGGGATTTACGGACCCCTCCCACTTCCCGCCAGAGCTTGTGACGAATCACAGCTTGCACCTCCGTTTGGATCGAACAAATCAGCCAATCTCTTTGCACAGATCTAAAAACACAGGGATACATATGTCTAAACCTCCATTTAACCACACACAAAAATGTTTCACCTCAAGGCAGCACATTTTTTTAAATGTGTGTTTTGAGCTTGTAAGGTTCTTAAAGGAAGAGATAAACTCTAAATGTAGACAATGTACTTTAAACCCAGGCAATCTGATGTTGAGTTCCCCAGTTTGCCATGCTGAGTGTGTAAATGTGGAGAGCAGTGATTAGCAGTGAATGGTGACTAAATGATACTAGACTGTTGGAGTGATTCTCGTGTGGTCCATCTACTGTTTCAGCGCCAGCTCAGTTCTTCCCCGGGTTTCATCCTCCTGTACCGATCGACGACAGACATACGCAGGGGCGCTACATCTACGAACCGTCACCGGTGCCACCGCTCCACGTGTAAGTACAGACATACACTCACACGCTCCTGCGCACACACACACTCCCGAAAGTGTCCCTGTGAGCACAACTTTTGATGGGAGCAGACACACATGCACATGAACAAAACCAACCCGGAATGTCATCTGAGATCAGCGGTCTATGATGCAGAGAGTTGGAGGACAGAGGCTGCTGTGATTTGTTGAAATTATCAATATTACCAATCCGAAGACGTTAGGCTTGTGAGAAATCTCATATCTCAACACATACTTTATTAAAATATAAGACATGATCTACTTTTCCCTACAGTTTATAAGCAAAATGCCTGTTATCTGACCTGTTACCAGGGCCTTTGATTTAATTCACTGAGAACATCATCGATGGTCAGGCACACACCCACAGGACATACACACCCACAAGCACGCACATATGCACCATGGGACTCACCACGTACCAGTTCTAACCCAACACAAACTCACGCGTTCACTCCCCGAGAGTCTCACTGTTTAAGTGTGACAGTCATCAGCCCAGTCCCAGCAGTACTGACAGCTTTTCAACCTAAAAACGCAACTCAGCTCATTAGCAGCTGTGCATATTCTTTAAATGCAAAGAGGTAAGTGATTAAAGAGCAGCATTGCTGCTTTGTACAGGATTTGTTTGAAATTAGTGACATTTGTATAAAGGTGGTGCTACAAAGCAGAAGTTGCATGTATTGTGTGTGTGTGTGTGTGTGTGTGTGTGTGTGTGTGTGTGTGTAGTGAGTATTAGGTGATGTGTGAGCCATGTCTCCCCGTAGGGTGTGATGTGGCTCTGAGTTCCTCCGTCTCCCCAGGTGTCAGAAATCAAAGGGCGGGGGGAGTGGGGTGGGGGTGAGGGGCGTGTAGTGGGAGCTACGCTCGCCGTCATGTCAACACGTGTCAGAGAGCACGCAAATGAGCACGTCAGCGGTGCACGCAGGAGACGGCATGGCCCACTCGCGTGTGATTCCCCCTAAGCGCTGTGATCAAGCGCTGTCAGAACGCACACGGCAATCGCCTTCTTGCTACAGCTGTTCAGCATGTGCTCACACCCGCGTGCGCACACACACACACACACACTGAGGTGTGTATGCACACATTTACTGACCCCCCCAACACACACACACACACACACACACACACACACACACACACACACACACACACACACACACACACACACTCAGGTGTGTATGCACACATTTACTGACCCCCTCCCCCCAACACACACACACACACACACACACACACACACACACACACACATAAGCAGTTGGACACACAAACACAAGCTCACAGTCTCAGCCTTGTCTCTTTGACTCATCATGGAAGGCCAGAATAAATGTATAGAACAGGATTACAGGAAAGTGTGTGTGTGTGTGTGTGTGTGTGTGTGTGTGTGTGTGTGTGTGTGTGTGTGTGTGTGTGTGTGTGTGTGTGTGTGTGTGTTTGTGTGTGTGTGTGTGTGTGTGTGTGTGTGTGTGTGTGTGTGTGTGTGTGTGTGTGTGTGTGTGTGTGTGTGGAATTCCCCAGCTCCTTGCCAGGTCATCTCTTCTTTCCTCTGGCACATTCTCTTTTTTAACCTTTTTTCATCCTTTCTTTTCTCCTCCTTTTAAAAATCCCTTTCTGCATCTGCATGCATAACACTTGCGAGGTGTTTTGGCCCTGCGTGTTGGTGTTTTGGCCCTGCGTGTTGGTGTGTTGGCCCTGCCTGTTGGTGTTTTGGCCCTGCGTGTTGGTGTGTTGGCCCTGCGTGTTGGTGTTTTGGCCCTGCGTGTTGGTGTGTTGGCCCTGCGTGTTGGTGTTTTGGCCCTGCGTGTTTGTGTTTTGGCCCTGCGTGTTGGTGTGTTGGCCCTGCGTGTTGGTGTTTTGGCCCTACGTGTTGGTGTTTTGGCCCTGCGTGTTGGTGTGTTGGCCCTGCGTGTTGGTGTGTTGGCCCTGCGCGTTGGTGTTTTGGCCCTGCGTGTTGGTGTTTTGGCCCTGCGTGTTGGTGTGTTGGCCCTGCGTGTTGGTGTTTTGGCCCTGCGTGTTGGTGTGTTGGCCCTGTGTGTTGGTGTTTTGGCCCTGCGTGTTGGTGTGTTGGCCCTGCGTGTTGGTGTGTTGGCCCTGCGTGTTGGTGTGTTGGCCCTGCGTGTTGGTGTTTTGGCCCTACATGTTGGTGTGTTGGCCCTGCGTGTTGGTGTTTTGGCCCTGCGTGTTGGTGTTTATGCTGGGCCTCTTTTCTCTCTCCTCTCTGCTCCATTCTGCTTCTGCCCTTCTTGCTCCATTTCTAACAGGAAGGAAGTGATCATGGCTCTGTGGGCTACAAATTGGTTGGGGCAGCTACTTGGGCTGTATTATGTTTGATATTCTTCATCATTATATCCTCCACCCTCTCCATTCCCCTGTTCTCTTTTGCCTCCCTCTCTCTCTCTCTCTCTCTCTCTCTCTCTCTCTCTCTGCGTATTCTGAAGTCATATCTCTCATGTGCAGTAATGCTGCTAAGAGTAATGAATTTTTTATGTCATCTCCTCGCTCTAACACCCGCGCGCTAAAGAGAGGCGTGAGAGAGAGGGAGGGGGGAGGGGGGGTCGCTCCCAGGGCCTTGATTGATGTCCCGTGTCAGCGCAAACAAAATGGCAAATATAATTTAGCATTTAGCTTATGCGAAGATAATGGGCCAACACGCAGCTCAAACAAGACTCAGATGCACGATCCGCCGTGCTTTATCAAGCGGCGGCGAAGAGAAGAGAGGCGGGGCAAAGGTCAGAGAGAAAGAGACAGAGACAGAGAGAGAGGGGGCGACGGAGCAGGTGAATTAAATTAAAGGTGAAGTCGTGTACCTCTGCAGACACCTCTCTCGCGTTATCTGTGGCGCGCGCTCGGCTCGCCCTGCGCGCCTGTAAGTGGCCAGACGCACCTAAATGTACCTGCTTAACGGCGTATAAGATATTCATCATGCAGAACGCACCAATATGACAAAGAGTGATGATAGCGTCCGCTATCACTAATATTACGTAGCCTTCTGGCAAGCACTCTTATTCAGAGTGTGATAGAGGACGGCTTGTAGTTACTGTATCTGTTTACGGGGTTTACTTTAAGTATAAACGATCAGGCCGGTGTTAGTCGGTACTGGGTGCTTATCCGCCCCTGGACCTCTTCATCTCAGTCATAATATTTAAGGTGAAAATCTCCTCTACTCCAGATCCTTCTTATTTTGTGTCTAATAAAAAGGAAGTGTAAACGATTGGCGATTATGATTTCTGAGTTTATGATGTTGGAAGCAATGGCCGTAATAAATATGATGATTTTAGAGGAAAATACCTGCATTTCTGACCCCCTCCTCCAAAAAAAAAAGTTCTGTTGTATTTAACAGGACCTCAGGACCTCAGGACCTACGTTGCACACAGTGTCTCTCCTTCGTATGTGATAGCCAGGTCTACTCTTTTTTTAATGTTTAGATTTGAAATTCTGATGTGGTTGGCAGGTACCTGTCGTTTCAGTAACCTCTTTTCAATGTTGTATTGATTACCATTGACAGCCTCGGAGCTGTAAGGGTGGGCAGAAATTGTATTTCGCTCCGTCAAAACCCACCAGTATGTGTGATGCTTGCTGTCAACAGGGCACCTTTGCTGACATTCTGAAATTCTAACTACACCATAAAGGGAGGGAAAGGTCAACAAAACGACGAGAGTTTAGAGATTATGGTTTAGGTTAACTAACGTTTCTGTTTGGTGTTACTTGAGTTCTGCAATGTGCTGCTGGTCTGTCTCTCTGTGTGTCTCTCTCTCTCTCTTTCTCTCTCTGTCTCTCTATCTGTGTGTGTGTGAAAGCGGAAAGCACGGCGGTGTATTCGGGATTGATGGAGCCGGGGGTGAGGAGGTTAAGAAAGAAAAATTGAATTGTTTTAAGACAAGTTCTCCTCGGTGAACAGAATTAATCGTTATTAGCGCTCTTAAATATATGCCTAAGCACAGGCGGGATATGATTACGGTACTTCCCCATGCAGCCCCTCATTACAGCCTGTAATTACAGGCGCGTTTACCTCGCGGCTCTGCCATCAATCCAGCCGGCGCGCCTCAGCCACGAGTGGGCATCAACCCCACGGAAAAAAAGAGAGAAAGGAAAAGAGAGACAGAAAAAAGTCACAACTGTAATAACCATCTCATTTTCCTCAGCCTCTGCTGATTTGCTTGTCGGCAAGGAATAGTTAGCCGAGTCGCACGTTATTATTTTTTGGAAGACTTTAATTGAAACATGTTTATTTATTGCCCCTTTGGTTTGAGCGGCGGCCGCTAGCGTGGCGTGCTAACCGCCGCTAACAGCCCAGATATGAGCGGACGGAATTAAATTAAAAGCTCATAAAATGAAATATGCTTCATATTAGCTGTTTGACACTTAATTTGCCTGCGAATGAGCAGAGGAAATCACAAATTAACTGTCCTTTGTGTTCTTTTTGCTCGCCTTTCTCCTGCAGCAGTGCTATTAGGCCAAGGGAAAGCACAATTACAGACAAGGATAATTGTGTGGTTTAAGAATTCATACGGGAGAGGGCCACGGTGTGGCCCCCACGGTGTGGCCCCCAGCATTAAAGACCGCACTAAAGAAGGACAGAGCTGACCTGTATGCCACATTTCTCACAGGAATACAGCGTACGGGACAGGGGCGGCTGTATAACCCCTTGAAAGGAGGACATCACACCACCAATGGAGGACATTGCCAGGGACGAGAACGTGACTTTGCAACACCAAATTAGAATCACAACCTTCTCTGGATAACGGTCCAGTTTAACCTAGAAATCTGGCATATAAATTGATGTCCATATGAATTGTAATATAAATTGAGTTACCAAACGGAGCACCTACTTGCTGTATTTAAGTCTGGCATAGCGTACAGAAGGCATTAAATTAATCTTTCCTACTCTTCAAAGGAACGGATATGCAAGCTTCCTTACTGACTAGTAAGATGAAGTTCGAAGCAATCTGTTAAGCCAATTAAATAAAAGGTATTTGGCATATCTTCCCACAAAAGCAACACAAAAGGAAGAATTGCTTCAGACGTGCAGAAATCGTTTTACATGTGAATGTAATGTGTAATGGAAGTTAAAGAATCTGAACCTATCTTCAGAATAGTGAGCATTCTCTTGCTCTAACACACATGATTTTACTAACTAGCCAATTAGCCAGGCCTTCCTGAGAAGTGTATGAGTACATTATGAAGGTGAAAGGTGTGTGTGTGTGTGTGTGTGTGTGTGTGTGTGTGTGTGTGTGTGTGTGTGTGTGTGCGCGCATGTGTGTGTGTGTAGATAGGCATGCACAGAAATAAGAGGAGATTCTAAATTCTAAAATGATCATTCCTGTTAATCATAAAAAGTGTGTGCCCCACCCCTCCCTTTCCCCTAAACGCATTCATTCATTCATACACACACACACACACACACACACACACACACACACACACACACACACACACACATATATATACAAGGCCCGTTTACACACAAACGCCAAGTCTGGTTTCCTTGGCGACCTGACAGGACAAACTGAGGCATTTGCCACGAGTCCATTACCCAGCAGTTACCCAGCATTACTGCCAGAGTGGGCCTTCAACACAATCTCAGAAACAACCAAACATCAAACAGGATCCATGTGCCCATTTCACACTTTCACTGACACAGGGAGAGTCACAGTTTACAGACAAGGAGGAGCTGGAAGACTCTGGAAGCGTTAAAAGCAAAGTAGCTCTTACAGTAAATCCAAATCCAGTTGCAGATTTGGAAAAAAACTTTAATGTGTAATCTAGTTCTTAAGAGAATTTAAAGGTGGTTTCTCTTGTTCTCTCTTTATTTCTTTCCTTCCAGAACAGAATTTTTAAAGGTATTGTCTCCATGAAAATATATATAATTCATATAGGTCCTGCTTCAGAAGTGACCAATCAAATGACCCTAACTAAGCAGATGGTGTGAATGAACTTGTGAACGTGTGTGTGTGTGTGTGTGTGTGTGTGTGTGTGTGTGTGTGTGTGTGTGTGTGTGTGTGTGTGGCAGCACCACTGCAGCCTGGCCCTGCACCCGCCTCCGTGCCGCTGCCATCCGCGTGTCATCTATAGCTCTGGACAGTGTGGGGGGTTTTGTAATAACCTTTTCTTTAAAAAGCTGATAAGCCTCAACCTGTAAATTAAAAGAACAGATGTGGGGGGGATTGTTTGGGGGGAGGGGGACGCTCCACCAGTTCCTGGTGACATGAATGCTTGCATTTAGAAAAATGAAGGAATAGCATTGATTATTTGACTGGAAAATGGGTCAGAACCTGAAGTGGCAATGGCAGACGTGAACCCTCAGTGCCTGTTTGGTGTTGGCTGGTTGTGTGCATGAGTTCATTCTATTTTGTTGTTTATGTAAACTGTCACGAGTCCAGCTTGCACACTGTGTAGAAATGCTCTGTTTAGCATAAAGCATGTTCTCTTATCTCACCAACCCCCTTGAGACACACGCAAGTACACACACACACACGCGTGCGCGCGTGCACGCACACACACACACACACACACACACACACACACACACACACACACACTTTTAGTGCTCTCCGTGCTAAAAAAAAAACTAAAATAGCCTGTGTACTGCCATTTTTACACACTGAGTGAGTATGAAATATTACATATTGCAAACATCAACAAAAGTAAAATGTGAAAGGTTAGACATGCATAGGTTTAAAAAATTATTTTCAGAAAATTATAGAAACATTTCTTAATCATACATATGATCAAGAAATTGTTCTTAGTTGTTCTTAAAGCTTACGGTGCAAGTTGTAGTCTTATCTACTAACAACTTGGTGCTGGAGTTTATTATTTTTATACTGAAATTTCTGACTGAACAGTCCCATCTGTTTAGCTATAGAGCTACTAATGAATCAAACTGCATGAATAGACTGGAAAAAACTTAACATTTCAACATGCAGAGCCTTAAATCTCTTCCTCCAAATCTAAGTAGGCCTTCAGTTGCCCTCTTCCTCTGGGGTGAATAGCTGAAGAGCTGCCTGTCTCTCTCTCTCTCTTTCTCTCTCTCTCTCTCTCTCTCTCTCTCTCTCTCTCTCTTTCTCTCTCACTTAATCCCTCTCTCCTGTGCCGCAGTGTGAGGACGGGCGGTCAGGCAGCGGCTGGCCTCATGATTAATGATGTTTATAGTTGACGGAAAGCTCCCTTATTTATCTGTATTGCTGCTCAGCAGATACCATCAGTCACCTGAATGAAAAATATTCACTCATACCAATTTTGCAGGATAATTGAGTGGAGTCACTTCCCCTCTGTCGTCTTTCTCCCTCTCTCTTTCTCCCTTTCTCTCTCCCTCCCTCCCTTTCTTTTTCTTCTTTCGCTCTACCCATGCTATCTGGCAGTCTTATCATCGCCACAGTAATTTTTGCGCTGGCTTGTTTGATATGGAGAGGCCGGCTTTAGCCACATTTGACATTAAGCTTCTTCAATTTTCACGAGAGAGAGAGAGAGAGAGAGACAGGGAGAGGGAGGGAGAGGGAGGGAGAGAGAGAGAAAGAGAGGGGGAGAGAGAGAAGATGCAAAGAAAGTTGCATGCCACTTTTTGAAAATGCCTGCTCTTGTGCTTTTTTTCTCAAGCAATTTCAGGATTTGGAAAGAAAGTGAGATAAATTCTAAAGGAGTAATGGGTGCAGATTGAAGCCCTATCTTTTCCTCCCCATGCTTGGTAATACATTGGTTTCCTAGCCTAAATGCTTGGACACTTCTTTTTTCTACTCTTAAGCCTGTAAGAGGCAGCAGGGTATTATGGGAGCACCTCACTACAGTGTGAGGAGTAGCAAAACAAGGTGAGGCAAGAACGGGAGCATCCCCGTCATTTTAAATAAGCGCTCAAACAAGTACATTTTTCGTTCAGTAATTACACGTGTCGTTTTTGGTTGTGTTAATTTTAGCCATCAAAATTTCAAAACGTATTCTCCTGAATAATTACTTCAAAAATATATGTGAGAATATTAGAATCCCATTAGAATAGGTTGAATAGTATTTGACAAAATGATTTTAGAAATTAATTTACATTTTTATCAGTATCTTTTGCAAACTGGATTTCCTATAAATTTGCTGCACAGACACCTTAATTATGAATGGTGTTCATATGTTTAAAATGTGCTTTTTTATCATTTTGTCTTAGTGACGTTAGATCATGCTAGTGTGTTTTTGTTTTGATCATCAATCTTTTATTTACTTTGAATTTCTTGAAATATCAATAATGATTTATGAGGGTTCTTGTAATTTTTGCAACAAATTATCTGGTTCATTTGATCTTGGTAGTAGATGTTTAAAGTAAGGGGAAAAAAACCTAATAGACTTTAAATGATTAGTGGTCTTGAACAATAAAATTGTCTTTTTTATTTCCCAAATTTTCAGTCATTTTCCTTGGAAAATTTATTTGGTCTGCTTTTCAACAAATTTATTTATAAAAGATATGAAATCCCTAAATGTTCAAAAGTCCTTCTCAAAAAGAAGGAAAATAGGAAGATGGAAAAATGAGGATGAAAATAAAACACATTGTTTGATTGACAGGCGAAATCCATGTAATCACAGTCAGACATTTTAAGGATGCTGGCTGTCAGTCATTCAGTGGGTGTGGCTTACTTGTCAATACACTGTCTCCTCTTAATTGGACAGGGAAAATAACAGCAACAATTAGGAATTTTACGCTTGCAAAGAATGTTCATCCTTTTAGTCACACACAGACACACAATTCACAAATGACTTTTTTTTCTTTCAAAACAGCTCCTCCTCCAAACACACAATCCAAACAGAATTATTCATCCTCACTGAGGTTTACCTGCAAAAGAAAGGAATCATGTAAATAGAGAATTTGTAGTCTTAAAAAATTTAATAAACCTGCAAACATCTAAACTAATGGAACCAATGAAACACTACAAAACACTGACACTGACATGCCCTTACAAAAGTGTGTAAACACGCTCCTAACATGGTGTGATGACAGGGTGCGATAACCTCATTTAAATGATATAAAAGACATCATTTGTGTGCAAATCATGTGGTCCTGAGCCCACTCCATTGCAGTCGGAGGTCATTTCGTTTAATGAAGAGATTATTTACAAAAGTGGATTTCACTCAGGCCTCAAGTTCCACGTCAAACTTCATCTGGAGAGTCCGATTATTGAAGGGGGGGGGGGGGGGGGGGACTCGGCATCGGGCCCCCTAGAGGGTCCAAGCGGTGTTCTCCCTCAGCGCCCTGCTGCACACGGCTCCTCCGTGGGAGGAGGGACGGGAGGTGGGCCGGTGCGTCCCCGACGCCGGGCCCCTGGCCCCACAGGAGAGGGCCCAGGCGGGAAGCATGCGCTCCGAGTGCCCACGTCGAGCCCCAGAGAGTGCAGCCTCGGGCCCCGCACTTGCACTCCTGGGGCCACTTATAGAAGGTAACCAGCTTTACAGAACACAGCTATAAATCCTTCTTGCTCTTCGACAGAAAAAAAAAGAAGTCTGTCTCTCGCGTGTGTTTTACTGTCCCCCCCTCACCCTGCACCCACATCGTCTCTATCTTTCTCTTGTCTTTCATGTCTTTCTCTCTCTCTCTATCTCATCCCTCTCTCCTAAAGTAGCGTGTAAATGTGGGCAGCTTGAACGTTGCAGGATGGTATTACCACATGTGGTCAGCAAGGCCTCTGCTCAGGGTAATGAGCTCAGCAGATGAGCTGTGGAGGGGACGGAGGACTGCAGGACAGGGTTTGAGGACCATACCACTTTATTCACCGTGTTCTTTTGAATTATTTCACCAACATATCGGAAGGTGACTCGTACGAGAGTCCCAGTAGCCTACTGTCTTCTTGACTGAAGGAGGTGTACGTTGTTGCATACTGACCAAAATGAATTCCATCCTCCTGTGGTTTTTTCTGAAGTTAGAACGTTGGAATGAAATACAAAAAACTAAGTATAAAACTATAACATAAAAGCATTAAGTCATAAGACTGTGTGTGTGTGTGTGTGTGTGTGTGTGTGTGTGTGTGTGTGTGTGTGTGTGTGTGTGTGTGTTGCATGTTGCAAGTGTCCCTGGTTGTGTTGATCTTGTGTGTGAATTTGGTAGTGCTTTCACATCCTTGTTAGTGTGTATGTTTGTGTGAGCATATTTATCATATTTATAATAAGTTCATTATGGTATTACAAAGCTGTGTGTTCTTCTACCTTTCTTTCTCTTTGCTCACTTTCTGTCTCTTCCTCTCTCCCTCTCTCTCTCTCTCTTCCTCTCTCTCTCTCTCTCTCTCTCTCTCACACACACACACACACACACACACACACACACACACACTCCCCTCGCAACTGTTCACTCATGATTAAATATCAACGCACTGTGCTTGACATTTTATTAGTCCAACAAGATGGATGAAATGGCAAGGATAAAGTAGGCTATGTGTGCTATGTGTGCCCCCCCCCCCCACACCGAGGCCTGACAGCCCACCAGTCGCCCTTTTTCTCCTTCCGCCAATTTACTAGAAGAAAAGAACAGGAGATAGATTTTGGGGGGGTGGGGTGGGGGTGTTTTCCCCTCAGTTTACTTAGTTTCTCATCTACACATGACACGATTAGGGATTTTCAGTGGAGCGCCTTAGTCCTACACACACACACACACACACACATACACAGACTCTTGATTCTCACCTGCGTCATCACTATCTCTGTACTCTCCGTGTCTCTCTCACTGACTCATTTGACTGAGCTATAGTGTGCTGGGAGTGTGCAGCTGTGTAATCTGCTGGGTTTTTAGCTCCGGGCCTCGTCTGGGTTTCCAGAATGGGGAGGCGGGACAGAGAACCGACGTGCCGGGCGAGAGGCGAGGGCGCACGCGTTTCTTTCCCAGCGTTCTTGCTGTGGCGCTGGGGAGCCGCCCCTCCCCCACCTGCTCCGGCCTCAGGGCCTCCCTCTGGCTCCCTCTTCTTAGGCCACAGGGTTAAGTCCGCCCGCCCTTTACTTTGACCTTCGAAAAAGAAGTATTAGCCATAACAGGAAAGTCTGGGGGGATTTTTTTTTCCCTCCCGAAGCTGTGATGTGATGTGCGGTCCGGTATATCGGTCCAATTCTCACACGAAACTGCATCAGCCGTCAGCACGAGGCCATTATGAGCTTCTAAAAAATGTCCCAACGCATGTAGCACAGAACCGGTGGCTTGAACCCAGTCCGTCATAGTTTGGGTAGCTTCAACACCTTTTTTGGCGAACTGATTTCGGAAGGGACGCCTGAAAGAAGCTTGTTTATTTGGAAAGGCAAAGGGGGCAAAAGAGGGCGGAACGTTTTCATTCTTTGGCTGTCTGTCATTGCGTGGGCTTGTTTGTTTGTGGTTGGAGGAGCCCTTGAAGGGCAGGAAGCCGGCATGGCTCGGTGATTCTCTCGCTGTGCCTGCAGCGTCCTGTGTTGTTGTTTGCCGTTGTCCCCTTGCACACTGTTTACGTCCACGCTAAACTCCAACAAGGACTTTGTAAATGGAGTGTTAAGGCACGATGCGTTAATCGCACTCACAACACACAAGCAAATGTTGCCAAGTGCAAGCATGCTCTCCAGACGCTGCAAGTATCTGGACAGATGCGTGAAATGCGTGAGTCTCATGGGTGTCACTGCAGGACCCGGACGGGTGTGTATATGCAGAATTTCAGGGGTAGCTGAGTGACACCGTAGGACCTGATTGCTTGAAGCCAGTGACCCAAGATAAACGTGTCATTCTGTCTTTATGAAAACACTGTGTGCTTTGCCGTGTGTATGTGTGTGTGTGTGTGTGTGTGTGTGTGTGTGTGTGCATGTGCGTGTGTCTTTGTGCGTGTCCTTTTGGGTGTGTTTTTTTTTTTCTAAGCATGCAGGTGCAGATCATGTGGGCACCAGTGAGTGCGTGTATAGGGGTAGAAGGTGAAAAGTTCACACACAACAGTTTCTGGTCATGCAGGTGAAACTCCAGAAGCTCGTAAGGCAACGTCTGACTGAGCACGGAAACCCAGAGCTCAAGTAACAAGACACAAGCACACGTACTGCATCTCTGACCTCAGAGCTCCCCAACACATCACACACGCCTCTGGTCTACGAGCTTTCGGTTACAGCAGCGCAGCACAGACAGGCTAACTTGGCAAAGTCATACCCCACTGTACGAAGAGGGCGGGGCTAACGACAGTAGCAAAGTCTTGGCCCCTTTGCACAGAGTCTACAAGAACAAGTTCACTTATCAGACATCCCATCTCTCCGTCCCTTTGTCATACTCTTTCAGTAGCCAGAGAGGGAAGGACAGGCTAATATTTGCAAATATAACTGGCCTCTCCCAGCAGGAGGCCGTAATGACTGCCCCTCTTGCCTAGCAAGCCTTGGTCGCCCCCTACAGGGAGGGGCACGGGAGGCTGTGACATTGGGAATGAGGAAGTTGTACAGAGATGTTACAGATTCACAGCAGGAGCACAGACCTCACTAGCACAGACACACGTGCTTTCTCGGGTCCTCCACTCCATCTCCATAATCTCTGCCTGCCTCTTTCGCTCATCTCAGTCATTCCTTCACGTGAGTCCATCATGACACTCGTCCTCCTCCGTACGCACCAGCTCCAGTGTCCTCACTGTCTCCACCACCTCCTCTTGTCCCTGGGCTTCCTCACTCTCCTCTTTTCTGTCTTTACCCCATTCATCCTCTACCCTGTCTGCCTCTTACCTTACTCTGGCTTCTGTCTAGTGGTCTCCCACTCTCTGTCTCTGTCTCTCTCTCTCTCTCTCTCTCTCTCTGTCTCTCTCTCTCTCTCTCTCTCTCTCTCTATCTCTTCTGGCTCAGTTGGTCTGTGCCTTTGATCTCTGAGAGGGGGGGCATTAAAGGCTTGCTGTTTCCACTGTCAGGGGCCATCTCTCTTCTACCCTTGCCACCCCCCCCTCCCCCCCTTTCATCGTTCTCCTGGACTACAGGTCCATGGGTGTGGGAGAAGCCTCCATGAAGCCCTTCTGAGGCAGACTGTGTGGTGGTGTGCGCTTACATGAGTATGATTTCACTTCTCATGCTGGACTGTTTGTGCTCATTTCCCCATTATTATAATAGCTGCGAAATGGATCTGGTCGGTATGCCGAGACTGGGGACGTAACGGAGGTGACGCCGTCACGCTCGCTCGCCACCGCAGTGTTGACACAGCGGGATACTGTTTCCTGTCTTAGACTAACTCCAGCCCCATCATTCTCAGAGTCGAGCACACGAACCGTCTTGTTTGTTTTAATTTATTTCATATTTCATCTGTAAGTACGGGCTTACGTATGGAGAAAAGCAGTATGGACACATCGTTCCATTTAAATGGCAATTGTGTGGTGAGGAGGGGGATAAAGAAATGGAGAACAGGAGAGAGAGAGAGAGAGAGAGAGAGAGAGAGATGAGGGGGAAATAGTTTCCATATGTTGAGCTTTGCCTCTGCAGTTAAGGATAGTCATTTGGAGACTGTGGGAATCGCAAAGCAAAAGGAAAAGCCGCCTAAGCCTTTATTTCATCTTTTTAATCATTTTATTTCTCCAGTTCTCTCCTTGCGCGTTGCATGTCATGATCCTGCTAAAGCAGAGCTGGCCTGACCACAGCGGACCCAAGTCTTTGATGTAAATCTTAATCAGGAGTAAGACTGGTAGTCTGTTCAGTCTGAAGGGGAGTGTGTGTCTGCGTACGCTTCCCCTCGCATTCTTCCTGTCATCCTCACACACACTCTCTCCGGTTTCCTCATACACAATGGCATGTCACAAAGTAAGGCAGAGACATACTTCTGAGTGTATCGGTGCTGAAAAAATATATATGCCCCCACATGCTTATGAACATACCTTCTCTTTCTTCCTTTCACATATAGACACTCACACACACACACACACACAAGCAGATATGTGAACCCACCCTAATCACCACTTCACGCACTCCGCTTCCTTCGTCTTCCTCGCCGGTCTTTCTCAACACCGTCCTCTCTCCGCACCCCCTCAGGGCATGACTGGTTGGCTCGGCACTGCTGCACGTTTCAACATGAAGCCAACATAGCGTTGCTTCACTTCTGATGAAACCCGCCCGGATGGGAAACGCGACATCATCGGTGTCCTTTGCTTTCCGTACCACTCACACCTGAAAATTGTAGCCCGCCACACAAATAGCAGACAAGTCCAAATGTGAAGCTGACATCTGTGCTGAAAAGAGGCCTTGTGCCTTGAGTCCCGTCTGAGTGTTTGACCTTTCACCCTTCCACCATGCGGACTGAGGACAAACTCTGGCTGTGTTCATCATCCGTGCATCAACATTGTCTGAATTTTCACACAGTCACACACTCATCATAATACTTATTTCATTATCTTTTACTTTGTGTGATTCTTAAAGGGATAGTGTGGAGAAAGAGGTTTATGCAGTTCACTTGGACATTAGCAATTAGCCAGCCAAGAATTTAGTGCCCTCCTCTCATTTGTTGTCAGGTCCCTCACTGTGGGCCAGACAAGTCCTCCATGAATGGTTTATGCTGTTAATACTAACTGTATAGGACCAGTGAGTTGTTGGGCAGGAGCTTATCATTGTGGACAGGTGCTCACGCTGTGTGTAAACAGGAGCTGTTAAGTCCACACAGGGGCATCTGATGTTAAACCCACACAGGGGCACTGCTACACAGCAGATGGTCAAATCCACGTAATCTCCTCAGTGTTTTGTGCTTTACTTCTTGTCTTGTTACATGTGACAACAACCAGGAGCCACCAAAAAAAAAAGAAAAACCAAACCCATCTGTTCGATCGGCGCAAATGTGCCGCCCCAACAGCATAAATGGGGGAAGGGGGAGTCGTCTGATGGGGAAACTCTAAAGCTCTGAACGTGGGTCTCACGCCACCGTGCCGCCCCGGGCCCGGCCTCCCCCGAGTCCCGTCGTCTGTTTACAGATTTGATCTTTATTTATTTGCAGTACGACTGAGGTGGAAACCCGCGACAGGGATGGTTTTCACAGCCTGTGTCACAGTGGCTGAGGTGCAGCGGGGCTAATCGCCATGCTAACGCTAGCTGGCTGTACTGGTCTCCCTCACTCCCTCACACTTTCCCAGAAGCTGAATTTGCAGCACCACAGCAAAATGTCTTCTGTCCCAGTGGGATAAATAGAGACAAGGCTCTTCTCTCCATCCAGTTCTTCTGGAGTGGGTGTAAAATAAATGCTAGATATTCCCACTAGAGCGGCCCTGCGGGTTCGGGGCTTTAACGAGGGCTCTGTGATAGTGGACCACAAGACTTTTCTGTAGCTTTAGATCAGTAAAGGTTTTTGTTGTCACAGCCACAGGGCCATCGATTTCACGCTCGTGTAAAAGCCACTATTGCAGGTATTGATTTTGTAGTAAAGTGTCGTGATATCAGATAAATGAATGTTGTAGGTATTGCAGTCATTGCCTTTTAAAGAGAGACAGTCATTCTTCATGGACGCTTACGCAGAGTATGTGTGTGTGTGTGTGTGTGTGTGTGTGTGTGTGTGTGTGTGTGTGTGTGTGTGTGTGTGTGTGTGTGTGTGTGTGTGTGTGTGTGTGAACTCTTTGTATTTACTGACGTGATGAGTAGGTGCTGAGCATTTGTAGTCCTGTCTACCGAGCTAAGTTAATGATGCAGGACATGAGGGCACACGTACACACGCCCTCGTACACACACACACACACACACACACACACACACACACACACACACACACACACACACACATATCCAGTTGAGGGGAATCACACAGAGAATGTGGGTGTGTATAACTAGTCGTCATGATGGTAAGACACACAAAATTACAGTTACAGTTAGGCACTGTTGCAACATTTGGTGCAAACATTTGTAAACTTGGGCTTGAGTTATTATTTTTGTACATCAGTTGTTGACTACACTTTGTCAATTGTTTAAACATATTGTGGATTTGTTTTGTGAATAAAGTTAACCTTTAACTTTTAAGATTTGTTTTGTTAAAATGCATGTTTGCCTTTCTAGTCTTTATTAATATTCAGTGTAACTTTTGAATTTAACTTGAAGCTCCAAGCTAATGTTAATTTAGCTCCAAGTTTGGTACACCTGCCCTTTCACCAAGTAATTCAACAGGAAGTAGTTGTTAACTCTCATGATGTCACTTGCATATCTTCTGTCTATTCTCATGACCACGAAGCCTTGCTTATCAGCTCTCTCAGAGCAGAACGCTTATCTACAAACAGATGGGGCCTTTAATGTCTCATGTCCTCCATCGATATGTTGTAGGGAACTTATCCTAGATCTTCACCCTCAGTCCAAGATAGTTCTTATAAACATGCACACAAAACTTAAAAACAAATAAGTCTTCCATTTGTTCAGTTTGGTAAGGACTAGAAGTTCCTTCAGCAATTCCCCGCTAAGCAGAGGGGGGTTTGTGGCTGACCCCTTTGTTAGCACAGCCGTTCCTTCATTAGGCTGAAACTGAGCTTCTTTATTAGAAGACTGTGGGCCGGACTCCAGAGACTGGCAGGGGAACGGGTGGAGGGGACAAGATTGGGGTATAATTGGGTCCTTCCGGTCCTTTACTTCTCTCCAAGGTCACCTCTAGACAAACTTCTTCACAGGACAATTCCCATTGCCTCCAACCTCTTCTGACTTTTTTCTTTTTCAAGATGTTGTGGTGTTGGTCTGTGTGTTTTGCTTTTTTTCCCTTGATTTTGGTGTACTTCAAATAGTCTTTTGAAGATATACATGAAGACGAGTACCCTTGTGCTAAAATATCGTGAGTTTTAGTTATTATGCACTCTTAAACCCAGCCAGCAGTGGCATGTTTCAAGCTTGCCTGTTTGAGTCTTTTCTCTTTGAGTCTGTATTTTGTACAGCAGAGGTTCTGTGTTGCCTTGCTAAGCACGGTATGATCACCTCATCATTCCTCGACATGCTTGTACAAACCCACTTTGACTACGCTGCTTCTCCAGAATGTGTGAACTCCCTATGATGAGTAAAAGGCATGAATATCCAAAAGCAAGAGGTTGAGTGGTATCTGCAGGTTTACAGGCCTATAAAAACAAAACTCTCAAGACTTGCAGACTTAAGAAAACATTGCACAGCATTGTGGGTAGCAACGAGAATTCCTGGCCGTCTTTGTCTGATTAAGACACTGTGCTGAAAGCTGGCTTTGATCTTCGGAAATGTCTGTGAGGGGAAGAGTTGGAATTTAGCTCGGGCGTTCTCCCTCCCTCCTGCTCTAAGATTTGGCCCCTGCAGATGGAGGCAGATAGATAGTGTCACCATTCATTTCCTGCTCTAGTTCATTCTACGTTTTAAGAGAACTCGGACCTGGAGGAGAGAGTGGGACTGAATTGCACACATGCCAAAGGTTCCTTCAGAGCTCTTTTACTTCTATGATTTACTCTAAATGCTTCAGTTCTACATAGAATTTTTTTTAAAGATTGAAAGACTTGGAGTAAACCACAAGCTGAAAGTTTTAAGATGTTTAAATACACATACAAACAAATACATACTGTACATACTATACTTGAAACCACTTCTACGTTGTTAACTCATTTTGTGTTTTGTGTTTTTCTGAATCCAGACCTCCCGCGCTGGCAGGCAGCCCCGCATTTTCGGATATCTCCGTCATCCGAATCCCACCCCACCGGAACCCCTCGGTTGCAGCAGAGTCGCCCTTTAACCCCCCGCACCCGTACATCAACCCCTACATGGACTACATCCGCTCCCTCCACAGCAGTCCCCCCCTCTCCATGATCTCTGCAGCCAGGGGACTGAGCCCTGCAGATGGTGAGTACCTCAGGGACCCATTCTGGGGGCCTCTGGAATTCTTTCTAATGTGCACCCTATAGCAGAGATCACAGCTTCTCCACATATGGTTTTGGAACATTCTTTTGCATGGACACCAACGTTTCTGAGCTCTTTATAGCTTCTCTTTGAGGAACTCTGTCAGTGTTGTCAGCGTGTCAGCATGCCCGTGTGAAAGTGAAGGTGGCAGCACAACATCACGACATTTTTTCACTAGTCAGTCACGCCAGTCAGTCAGGTCTTTCCTTCCATCACTCAATAACATCACACCAGGGTGAAAAAGTAACGATGCAACACTTTTCCTATGAAGCATGATCTCGGTCTTTCAAACTAAGAGCACTATAATACTGCTGGGTGTTTCATGTTCACGATGCACCTCGTTGGGTGCTTTGTTGTACCACCACTGGTGTGATATAAGAGAGAGGGACCATCCTTCCCTTCCACTGAGCATAAGGTTTGTTCCATGGACCCCAACCGAAGCTACATGACACATCTGGGACTTACGCCTGAATTCTAGCAGCAGGGCTTTCTCCAGCCTTTACGCTTGCCTTTGAGATTTTAACACAGCGCAGACCAAACGTACCCTAACAACGACGATTCCAAGCGTAGTGGACCTTTATATAACCTCGTGCTCAGCATCGTCGGAAGCCTGTGTGCGAATGCTCTTGCTGAGGAGGGGAGCCTCGAGCCGGACCGAGCCGGACCGTTCGGCAGGGTCATTCCCTTTGATCCTGTTCTCACGTCCCCGCCTCCAGAGGAAGGACCGGCGCGCGCAGCAGTTGCAGTCAAAGTCGAACGGTTGGGGGGGGTGGGGGGTGGGTCGGAGAATCGCGGCCAGGGCCGAGGTCAGAGGGCACGGGTTGGAGGGGGCGAGGGAGCGAGGCGGGGGGAGAGCGGGGCGGGCTTAGGCCTGCAGGGATCCGATTGGGTGCTTTGCACGGAGCCAGGCTGGGAAATCAATTACAGGCTTGGCGGGAGCGTGCTGTTTTTAAAGAGCCTCCGCACTGCGTCGGTCTCTTGGCCCACCGCTCAGCCGTGGAGCTTTAATTGAAGCCTGGAGCTCAATTACTGAAGGAGGCCAATTGGAGATCCCTCCCAGAGGCCGCAGATAATCGCCACTGTATCGAACCGTGGCTCCATCCCACATCAGCTACGTTTTAGAGTGTAGTGTAGGAGCCCGAGGGGTTGCACAGGCGTGGAACCTGGCCAGATGGATCACTGTTACGGCCTGAAGGGCATTAGTTCATTATTTGCTATTTGTAACTGAATTAATATTTCGAAGGTGGATTTTCCCGCTTCGGTTGTGTCTTGTGTAAGATCAGACTTGGGGAGTTACACTATTTCAAACCAAGGTCATAGAGTGTAGAGTGTAGGTCACTCTAAATAGGGCAACACAGTATGTTCTAGTATGATTTTAAAAGTCTCTTCCAAAATAGGTTATAAACAGGATCTGTTTCCATGGAAGAGAGACCGTGTTGTTGGCATCAGAAACAAGAGCCACCTCCCTCTTCCCAGTTTCAGTTGATCTTGTGGATTAGATACCAATTATACACCAAAAAACACAGTCCAAACCCATCAACTCTGACACACCTCAACAGGCCCAAAGATTGTGCGCCTAATTTTTTCACTGCTTTTTATCTTATTTAAAGAAGCATTCTTAAGTCACATAACATACACTTTAAGACCTTAGACCATCTTAGACTTAGTATGACACGTCATACTCTGTGAACATTTTGAACCAGTACTTGAAAATATAAAAATTGTATAGGCCGTTCTGCTTTTCTGTCTCTCCTTTTCTCTCTCCCTTTTTCTTTCGTTTTCTCTCTCCTCTCTTCGGTCTGAACGCCCTGTCTCTTGAGTTCCCTCTTCCCCCCATCAAGATCCCCCCCAGCACTGAACGAGAACACCACCTGGCTGCCGCGGCTCACAGAGTCACGCGGTAGTTCGTCTTTGTCTCCGCCCATCACCCGCATGCTCCGCCCCCATCCCTGCCCCCACCCCATCAGCGGCCCACCCGGTCCTCAAATCTGCCCTCCTGCATCAGGAGCTCCAGAACGTCTCTCGAAACGACCCCTTTTTCAGGAGAGAGTTTGTAACAACGGAGGCAATTAAGACAGCAGCTCACCGCTCCTCCCCCTCCATTTAACGCCGTAATACCCATGTCCAATTAATTTGGACTTTGTCTACTTGCATTCATGCAACCAATCAGAGATGCATATTCCATCCATACAGTTTGGGCCTCCATTTGAATCCTTTCTTCCCCTCATTTATTTATTTGTTTATTTACTTTTTATTCTTTCCCTTTAAATTGGGGGGAAATAAACAGGAATTAGCTGGAACACTTTGTGCAGCTAAACTGATTTTTGTTTCTGCATCCAGAGGTCTTTCTATCCTTGATTCTCTTCTACTATGCTTTTTGTGTGTGTGTGTGTGTGTGTGTGTGTGTGTGTGTGTGTGTGTGTGTGTGTGTGTGTGTGTGTGTGTGTGTGTGTGTGTGTGTGTGTGTGTGTTTATGGGATGTTAAGGGAAAATAAAGGAGTTACGAATATGAGGGACAGGCAGAGAGAAAAAGAAAAGACTAAAGAGGGAGAGGAAAAGAGGGGGGTGAGATAGAGGGGGAGAGAGGGGGGAGAGAGGGGGGAGGGGGGTGAGAAGGAGAGAGATAGAGAGGGAGAGAGGGGGAGAAAGGGGGGGAGGAAAGAGAGGGAGCATTGCCTCTGTTGTTTAATGCATGCAGATCTGAGGAGATCTGGACCATTTGTTTTTAAATGGAGTTTGAAGTTGGTCGGTGCGAGGGGAGGGAGGTGTGTTGGGAGGAGGAGGTGTGTAGCACTGCGCTCTCCGATAACACCCCGCTGCCTCTCCCTCCATCCACGGCCCCATCCATAATCGCACTGGGCATTACCCAACCCCCCCCGCACACACACACACACACACACACACACACACACACACACTCGCTCCTAAGCCCTCAGGTCACAAGGTATTACAAAACACTTTCTTTTCTAATTCTCTTCCAGCGTGACTAAACAGGGCCAGAGCTGAGAACCGTAGAGCGAATTTGCAACACATAACACAGCGCTAGCAAAAAAGCAACAGTGATTATTAGGCCTTACCACCTACGCAGAGAACACCAGTGAGTCCAGGTGCTGGCAGACTGAGCTTGTGTCTATCTGTGTCTTGTTTCGTCTTTCCTCGTCTCACTCTTGCTTCTCTGTCGCCACGGTGCTCTGCAGCTCACCCGGGTTTGACCACGGTGGAGTACTATCATCAGATGGCGCTACTTGCCGGCCACCGCAGCCCTTACGCGGACTTCATCCCCTCCGCCGTGTCGTCCACCGGAGCAGGCAGCAACGCCCTGCACATGGACTACCTGCAGGCCCTGGAAGGTGAGCAGAGTCTACACTTGGGCCCTGTTCCAAATCTAAACACCACCGTACCCTCCAGGTCCATGTGTATATAGTGTGACCTGGATCCAGATTCGAATGGTATACTTCCCTTTGGCAGCCTAGCTTCTCACACTCGAGTTGTATTTTGAGAAATTAACCTCCCCCCCCGAAGGTAGTACTTCCATACTACTATACTTGCATACTTCCATACTACTATACTAATGTCCTTACTTAGTCATGACAGTACCAAACTACTGCTCTTTTTCATAGTGCTCAGGTTTCTGGATGAATGGAGCATTTAAAAGGAAAAAGCCATTAAACATGTTAAACACACCATTATAGAAAAAAAGAGATTGTGCCATTTCTGGAAAAAGTGAGTGAGATAATAGAGTGACCTGATTTAAATGAGCCATTGTCTTAATGCTTTCAAATGGGGGAGGAGTGCACATGTGTGCACATGCGTGTGCCTATGTGTGTGTGTGCATGAATGTGTGTAGAACTTATGCTAATGAGTTATTTTAAAGTGTAAATAGGAAATTAGAGGCCCGGTGGTTTTGAGAGTGGTTGAACTGACTGGCCTGCCCGCCTTTGATGACAATGTATTTAGTCAGCCTCTCGTTAGCTCACCCACCCCTCAACCCTCCTCTCCCTTACAAACTAATTAAAACTAGCCAAACTTGCACTGGTATCAGAAAATTAATTGCTATTAAGTGGGAATTGGAATGTCCCACTATTCATCACGGGAGAAATCCTTTTTTCTGTGGCACTGTTTAAGATTAATAGACTGAAACAAAACAATTAGGCCCAGTGTTTCTGAGACGGAGAGCCTCCTTCACTTCACAGATCGGCTGTGATCCGGCTTGGGTAATAACTCATCCCTGTTTCAACAATGTGTGTTCCACGCCAGCCAAATTAACACTTTAAAGCTCACTTTTATGATATAGAGACACAGAGCGAGAGGGGAAAAAAGAAAAGTCCATTATCGGTGGGCTTTTGTTAATAGTGGAAACGGGTAGCAGTGGTGGCTGTGAATTTTAGCTGAGCTCACATCAGTGCAATTACTGCTGGAGGGGGTTGTGGGTAATGAAAGGGCAGGCCTGCCCTATCTGTTTGGGTTCTGATGGTGGTATTGTTTAAATGTGTTAGCCGCTAATTACATGACGCGCGCTGCTAAGACCTATGCGGTGCCGACATCTGTATATAGAATGACATCTTTTGAAGTTTCTGTAGTGGGCTACGTGTTTTCTGTGAATTGTTCACTGTTCATTAGAATTTCACAAAAGTGTTTGTATGTCAGAACGTTGTTTTTAGGTGCACATTTCTGCAGTGGAGTGATGTTGGTTTGTGTGGCTAGTGTTTGTGTGTAAATCACCTGAGCTGTATTCCTGCTCCACAAGGTGGCACATGGACCTGTGACCAGGTGAACTGTGAAGGGGATTTATTTTGTATTTGTAATAGAGGAATGCAGATTGTGTTTTATGATTAAGTGCTTTTGAACATCTGTCAAATCGTTAAATCATCAGCTAAAAGATAAAGTGGAAGTGTGTCTGTGTATCTGTCTGTCTGTCTGTCTGTCTGTGTTTGTGTGTGCATGCCCCACACATTCAAATCCATATCCATTCAAAGTCCTGAAGCACAATTCTCTACAAGGCAGAGGAGTGACAATGTATTACAGGCTTCCGAGCACATGAACACACATGCACATGCTCACACACACACACACACACACACACACACACACACACACACACACACACACACACACACACACACACACACACACACACATACTCACACACACACACACACACACACACACACTCATCCACTGATTTACATGTGAATGGCAGGCAAAGTAAATGCTTGAAGTGTCAAATGAGAACAGAGTGAGAGAGAAAGAGAGAGGAAGAGAGGGAAGACAGAGTAATCTTATTTCGCGTGCTTGCCTTCCGATAAAATTTAAAACAACTGGGATGGGGTGGGGGGGGGTGAGTGAGTCACAAAGTCATTGTGTCACTCCACGTAACAAAAGAGCTCTATCCCCTCAGCGACGCAACCCTCTCCCTCCTCTCCTCCTCTCCTCCTCTCCTCCTCTCCCTCCTCACTGTGCCTCTCCCGCCTTTCTTGTTTGTGACATCCGCGAGTGAAAAGACAACAAAAGTCATTTCTTAATCTGTGGATGCCCGTCATTGTGTGCGTGTGGAAGGCCTGTCTTCAGCAAGGCAGTCTCCTGGTGAAGGCTTTTCAAATGCAGCCCCTGCACTCCGCACTACTCAAACACGTTAAACGTGATTAAATATTGCTGTGACACAGACGTGGGTGAGAGAAAGACGTTGTTATTCGTGCGTTTTGCTTTTTTTTTTCTGCCACGCGTACATGTGTGTGTGTGTGTGTTTAATGTGTGAAATGTGGTCATTGAGTGAATGGAGCTCTTCTCTTTTTAGTGATTACACTAAATTAAATCAATTTTAGTGAGGAAGTGTATTCAATAGAATTGTCATAATTATTGGTCTTTAAAGTTCCATTTACATTTTTTTCTTGAGATTGTTCAGTCCTCAAGTGCCAAACCCAAAAGCCAAAAAGAACTGGATCCACTTAAGGAAACTCTGTCAGAAATGATTCAGTTGTTCCTGACTGACATGACCATAAAGCGTCTAGCTAACATTTTATCAATGACTACTGTTGGGAACATATCAGAACTGACATTTCTTTCAACAGACATGGGCGCATTCTGGCCTTCTCTGCACTGTGGTACAGCAAAGAATGTATGAATGGCTACATGGGAGGAGTATCAGATATAGTTTGAAGTGATCGTCCAATCACGTGGCTAGATTCCGTTAAGCTTTTAAAACCCCACTGAACCCTGCTGGAACTGTGAAATGAGAACTGCACCATATTTTAAGAAGGAATTGTCGCAGAACATTGGCCTAGCACCTTTTTATGCAAGCATGACATGTTTAATTCTCTCTCTCTCTCTCTCTCTCTCTCTCTCTCTCTCTCTCTCTCTCTCTCTCTCTCTCTCTCTCTCTCTCTCTCTCACTCTCAGGTTCTCGTTTTCCCAGCCCGAGGCTCCTGGCCCGTCAAAGCAGGAAGCGTCCCCTGCCCGTCTCGCCCCACTCAGACTCCAGCTTTGACCTGCAGGTGATCCGCAACTCGCCCAACTCCCTGGTGACCATCCTGAACAGCTCGCGGCCCAGTACCTCCACCAGCGGCTCCTACGGCCACCTGTCCGTCGGCACCGTCAGGTACCGCCCGCCGCCCGCCGCCCACAGCCGCTCCGTTCGGGTCCCGCAGGTACCGGATCGCGGGCGTGGTGTTACTGGGAGACGGGGCGGGGGAGAGGGGGGGATAAGTGACCTCTCATTTTCAGTAAGTGATCCCCAAAGATCGAGCAACACCGTGTAGTTCCTGGTGTCCGAAGAGACACGTTTACTGCGCTGTGCCTCACGTGGTGATGCGTGTGATGCTGCGTGACCCTTTGCGTCTGCGCACGTCTCTGGGCTGGGTCTGGTTGTTCGACCCCTGACCCCATCTCCACGCTCCGCATTAGCGTCAAGCTTTGTCGGCCCACCTAGTCGCTGTACGACGGGTACGCTGAGGCTTGAGCGGGAGGACGGGGAGGACAGGGAGGTGGCGGGAAACAGGATACGGGGACGGGAGACACGGCGGGAAGGAGCAGGACGGCGTGATAAAGCGCGGCCGGCGTTCTCCCTAATGAGAGGGGCGTGTTCAAAGCAGACGGGCGCTGGCAGGCGGAAGACGGCGGGCGGAGGGGAGCGAGAGCGACGGAGAGATGGATGGCGAGGAAGAGCGCAGCGGAAAGCGGGTGGAGTGGGCCGTGATGGATGGCCGCAGGGTGGTGGAGCAAACTGGGAGGGGGGGGGGGGGGGGTCGGTTCTGACCGGGAGTCGGCACGGGCGCGCTCCACGCTCCCTCCAATACGCATCGTCTGATTAACCCCCCCCCCCCCCCCCCCCCCCACATCAGAGCAGGAGAGCCCGACACGGCACTATCGCTCACGTCCGGGGAGGGGTGGGGGTGGGGGGGGAGTGTAGCGGGCGGATGACGGATGGAGGGGACACAGCGCGGGGGACAGGGGGAGGAGGACGGCACCGGGTCGACTCCACCATGAGCTCTAATGGGAAATCGAGGGACTGTAGAACTGAAACTACGTCACTGTGTGTGCAGCCGTGTGGAGGCTGGTGGAGGCTGGTGGGGGTCCTCTGGGCCAGCCACCCGGGCTGGGTCAGTGTGTATTCCAGCCAGCCCAACCAAATCTTGTGTGACTGTCAGTGAGCAGCCCGCTGGTTAGCGGCTTAATTAACCTGTTTTACTTAAGCTTAATTAATCTGTAGGAAAACTTTCAGTCAGCCCCGTCCTGAAGGGGTTTTGGACAGCAGTGAACCACAAAGCTGCTGAGTGAGAAAGATATTGATATGTGGCTTAGTCAGTGACATGGGGTTGATCAGGTCACTTGGCCTCGTGTTTGACCTAGATACCCAATCGTGCCTTAAAAATACATTCAGTCTTTTGGATGTGTTTGTATTTCCCTGCGTCCAGGGAGGAGATGGTTTGGAATAGATGGTGAAGCTGCGTTTCTCCAGCTTTCTATCTGAAATCTATTTTATTCCAACATAAACTGAGAAGGTTATCATTGTTTTTGGAAACACCGGAGTGGA